>NC_085023.1:15259597-15379666 GCF_963692335.1 Osmerus eperlanus
GTCCATGCCATGTTGATGTCTGCTATCTGATATGTTAGGTTGCAGTGTCTATTTTAGATATGTAAATATTGTAGGTATGTAGTCCGAATGGCATCGTGGGAAAGAAATACAGGGAGCTTGCTGTTAGCAGTGGCATGATTCCTGTTCCTCATGTGCACAGCCATGGTGGTGTTGATGTCCTCAAAGCTCAAGTCTTTCCTATTCTAGCTATCCTGCTTCGCTTGACTAAACAACCTTCCTCTGGGACGGAGAACTCCAGCAATCCTGTCACGTTGTGGCGCTCTCGCCAGACTGACGTCTTCTCTGATGGAACATGACAATGGAGGAATTTACTCATTTGTTATCCTCCAGGATGGGATGCAAAACACCGGGGGAACGTAATGAAAATCAGTGCCCTATCTTCCCACCCTCTCGGTGCTCTAAATGGACCGGCTTTAGACTTGACCACAAAGAGACAGCAGCCTGATCGCTCTGTTATCCTTGGCTTTAGCTCTGTAGATAAAGGCTGGTGTTTTCTCAGATAATCTAACGCTAGTAGTGGTATGTCCAAACTAACTGGTGAGATGAGACGAACACCAGGGATGGTGGCAGCTGATTTCTTCAATAACCACCCTTTTATTTATGTATCGTTCGCCTCCGAATGAAAATTTATCCGCAATTATTGTTTGGAAAACGGTCCTCGGGAGGGAATGTCACCAAAAAGGAACAAGCAATCACTTCACGAGTCTCTTGAGCTCCGCCAAGCCTTGCTCCACTTGTGTCATTTAGCAGCAATCAGAGCTTTTATTTCCTTCACAGTGTTTAAGTCAACACTTATCAGCTGAGGTCATTTCCTGTAGTGACAGTGCCAAAAGATGTTGAGTCCCCCTAACCTAGCCAGGCATATTTTTTTCTTCTTCTATATTATAAGAATGTGTGTGTGTGAATAATTAATGCAGGGGGCCGTTGCCGCTTATTTACTCGGCTGAATTGACATGTTTATTATTGCTGAAACAATGTGCTAGCTAATTCCCCCTCAATCAGCGCTTGTGTATATCCTTAACATGCCTAGGTAGTCCACACACATTTCCCCATAATTTCCAATTTGATTGCCGACGTTTCCTCGATCAGCCATTTTACAGTCCTGAATTTATCTCCTTGCCTCTGGGGCCTTTGAAAAGGTTGACTCATTTCAATTAGAATAATAAGCAGAAACGATAACAGCAAAAATACTTCCTCCAAATCTCGCTCATCTTAATGAATGGGTTTGGGGATTTTCAGAGTGGCTAAGATGGCTGAATTTTAAAGCCGGTCTCATTGTCTCCACCTGCCTATCACCTATTATCCCCACACCCTTTCCTCCTCCCACCCCAAACATCACGTCCCAAGTCATGTGTTCTCTCGTTCACTCTCTCTGTCGTTGTCTTGCCTTTTGTTTCTTTTTTCCTTCCCTCTGTTCCTGTGTCGGTCTTTTTTTGTCTGTCCTTCAAGTCTCCTCTATTTACGTCTGCTTCAAACACTACCCTGCTACTGGACTCACTCACCTGGATCTGCCCTCATCAAGGGGATATGGGGGGTGGAGGAAACACACACACACACACCCTCTCCCTCTCAACTGTATTATTGACTTGACTCTGTTCTCTCTCCAATGTGTGTGTGTGTGTGCTCGGCGTGTCAGTGTACGTTAGATTTAACTCCAGTCATGGCTTCCCACTGGAGCTGGAGGAAGGGGACAGCATCGCCAAGCTGAAGGAGACCGTGGGCCGTCTGCAGGGCATCCAGGGGGAGCACCTCAGGGTCATCTTCGCCGGCCGAGAGCTACGCAGCGACTCCACCCTCCAGGTTAGGGCCGCCTCTTCCGATCATGCTTAACATTCAAAGGAAGCCAGTGTACGGGCTGAAGATCTACTGTGTAACCCACCTTCTACTCCACCCTGTTGAACCCCAATCTGGCGTCCCTCCCCTGCCCCCTCCTGCCCCTGACAGGGTAAACAGAGCCAGGGGATCCTGTGAACTTTCGCCCGCGGCGCTTCATTAAACCTGACCTTCTTAATCATGCATCCAAACAAGTCAGGCTCACGAGGACCGACCAGGGAGCCCGGACTCACACGGCCTCTCGGTTCGGCGCTTCACCTCTTTATTTCTGCCCGCACCCTGGGCTTTACCCTCCTGCCGTAGTGCAAAAGCTGGGGCGAGAGCTAGGATGGGCTATTTAGCGGCGATGCTAACGTGCGCTAGCGCTGGTAGTCTGATTCAACTCTGCCCTCTAGAGTGTGGATATGCCACTACGTGTTTGTGGAAATGAGGGACTGCATGATATTGGCTTTGCCTGCCCCCAGGGGCTTGTTGGATGGGAAATATGGTGGCCCTGAAGTGGCTTATGGGGGAGGAGGGAGGATAAAAGGTTACTGGGTGGTTGACATGGAGACATGAATTTTCTGAGATTCATGTGAAGACATGAAGGTGACCGTCATGCGCGTGTTTGCTTGTTTGTGTGTGAATGTGTGTGTTTGCTTGTTTGTGTGTGAATGTGTGTGTTTGCTAGTTTGTGTGTGAATGTGTGTGTTTGCACGTGGACATTGAGGCAATTCTCATTTCTGCTCAATGTGCACTATGCCATCAGGTTATTTTGTCTCATTTGCGTGACACTCAGTGCGTGTGTGAAAACGATTCACGGAGCTGCCCTGAACGCTTGGCTCTGATCTCGCAAGAAGAGTAATAAAGTGTTCACAGTCTGGCGCTGCAATCAACAATGTGTAATCTACCTGCAGAATGGCTCCACTCTGGGTAATGATGCCAGATCATTTAACTGCTGCTGATTAACTCCCGCTTTTAAAACACTAACGATGACTAATGCGCGACACAAGGCACGCTCCATGCCCTCCCGCAGAGGTCAACGGAACACGCACTCCGTTTCCATGGCGGTCTCCTCTTGTCTTCTCTGTCCTTCAAACCTCCTCTTTTATGTCAGCCATGTTTTCTATTTGTGTCTATGTTATACACTGCCCTCCTGTGCCCTGAACTCTCTCGCTCCCCAGTCTCTGCTCCCCTCCCTCCCCCTCTCACACACACACACACACACACACACACACACACACACACAGACACAGACACAGACACACCGTTTTCCTGTGTGTGTGTTTTGAGAAACTCTCCAGCTCGATGGGGTTCGTTAGCACACCCTGCCAAAGGGTCACTACCCCAGGTTGGACAGTGAGAGGAGGAGGTGGTGGTGGTGTGTGCGCGTGTGCGCGTGCTCGGTGGTGTTGCTGCCTGCAGGTCCCTGAAAGTAGCGGGTGTTTATCTGCCTCTGCCTCAGGAGTGAGCTGCTGACATTTGTAGTGAGCAGACTAGCGGCTGCTGTAATGCACACTATTAGTTTTCTTTTTCCCCGGGAGTGCTACTTCTCCCTCTCTCCCTTCCTTCTACGCCTCCCCAAACTACCCCTCGCTCTTTTTTTTCTATTGAGTGTACCCCACCCCCCCCCCCCCCTCCACCCCTTCTACTCAGTTTTAGTTTCCCTCTATTTTTATCCCCTCCTCTTCCCTTCTCTTTGTCACACTCCTCCTTTCCATCTCCGTTGTTCTCCCTCTGCATATTCCTCTTTCTTGTCGATGCCGTTTCCTCTGTCGTGTCAGCGTCGCTGTTGTCAGAGAGACTAAAACACCACCGTTCTTCCCCTCAGTGCTGTGAGCTTCTGAACCGCTACCACATCTAACTCTCCTTGGTCCCCCGTTCATTACTGCTTCACAGCTTCCCTACGTGTGACTCACCTCACACACGCTCAACACAGTCAAGATTCTGTCGCGCACTCCACTCGCCCTTGGTTTCGACTTGTAGCTAAACCCCGAGACAGGCTACGCTGATTCTATTTACTTGCCGTTCTCTTTGAGGATAATTGCGGTAAAACAATTGGCACTGACACGGTTTCTTCTAGCCAAGCGGCGCTCCGCTCCCTCGCTTTAGCAGAGTGAGCTGCGCGGGGAGTTGGGAGTCCCTGCCCGCATTATTCACACAATCTTCACAGGATTTCAGACGCTTTGCACGGCTTTCGCCCGCCATATGTCTGGTGTGTGAGGGACTCAGCCACAGACGAGGCCTGTCTCTATCAGTTAGAGGGCCCTGACTGGCTCAGTGTTATCTTGGTGGAATTGTACGATTTCTCAATTGACTGACTATTCTGGGCTTATATCCAGGGGAACAAGGTAAGGTAAGAAGAGGTGGTTATAATTCTGTTAGAAGCCTTTAAATAATCCACTGGTAAATCTCTGCAACCTTCAAATGATCCACATTTACCTTCCACTATTAGTAGTCAGTTGCTTTCAGGAAAGTCGCTCTCTGGACAGTGCACTTGGCGATCAAATAAACCATTCACTTGTTGATGATATTATTTCGGCATAGTTTGCCTACCCTGAAGGTAAACTGGGCTGGCCAGTTTGGTCCTTTCCCAGTCATTACAGTCCATGCATGCATCTGGCCCATCTGAAGGTACAGGGTAATTGATTGCATCCCAGACACACCATTGAGATTCAGGCACAGGCGGTCTTTTAAAGATCCCAGACATTACTAATTCAAGGGGCCCCTGTCCAGAGAATACCAGCGCCTTGTTGATCAGGGCGCCTCCAAAGAGCAGATCAGAGGAGGGAAAGGTCACATGCTTGCAACATAAATACAGCCATGCACCTGGCACCTCTAATTGGGCACCTTTGGGTAGCAGTGATGAGATCCCATTGCTTCTCAGTGCTTCTGCTGTTGATTGTTGTCACTCGATTGTATCGTGTTCAGAGCCCAGTTGGTATCTTGTTGTTTGTAATTAATCTCATCAGACGAGGTGGACTTGGGCTGGAGGGGTGTTTGTATGTGTGTGTGTGCGTGTGTGTGTGTGCGCGCGCGTGTGTGTTGTGTACACAGGTGTCTGTGTAGCTTGAAGTCAATTGATAAGAGTTCCGTCAACCTTTTGGTTCTGTTGCTTTGCAGTGATAAGAGCAGAATTGTGACTAGCAAGGAACATGAAAGTTCCGATGATGCTGTTATCTACACACAGTTTACTGCTTCGAATCAGCAGTCTGCATCACACACACACAGAAAGTGGAGGCAGTGTCTGGTGCGGTTGACAGCTGGTGGAATGGCTTAAAGGGGTCTCTTTATTACTGAACTATGGCGTCTGTCTACTGAGGCATCCTGGATCTCCTCTGCAGTTATCACTCACCTCGCTGCCTTCCTCTCGTCTTCATTCAGACTCAGTAATCAGCTGGTTATGGAGGTTTTTTCTAGCTATCTTTTCTCACTACCTTTTCTCACTCTCTCTCATTCTCACTCTCTTTCATACTCACTCCCTCTCCCTCTCCCTTCTCCCTCTCCCTCTCCCTCTCCCTCCCTCCCTCCCTCCTCCCTCCCTCCCTCCCCCTAGCTAAAGAAGCGTGCATGCTAGCCTCAGATCAATCTTCTGGACTAAGACTGGTTTTGCTTTGCAGAGCACTCAGCCCTGGCTGAGTTCCTCATTAGACTGCTCTCATAAAAAAAAAATAATAATCTGTGCCGTTGAGCGGAGAAAATGAACCAGATCAAATTAATTTTTGTTTTTATATTTGCGAGTAATTTTCAGCTGCGACGGGGCTTCTCAGGGTGAAATAATCTCTTGTCCATGGATTAGTGCACAAGACGAGGACCTATCTTGCGCTCCCCTTTCTTTCCTTTCTCCCCCTTTTTGCTCTTTCCCTCATCCCCTACCCCCTCTCTCTCTATTTCTGATCCTCATCCTCTATAAGGTAGCGCATAGTTTAACAAGGGGACTGTTTGCACTAGGAAAAGCTTATTTGCTTCACAAATAGCCCTCCGTTCTTAAAACAAATGAACCCCAGCAAACACACGACACCCCTGAGCGTGCTGGGTGCCAGGATGCAGGAGGATTTTATGGTTGATGGTGTAGGCAACAAGTTACTGATATTATCTACTATATTACGGCATTTAGTGTTGCACATTTGAATTGCTTATGGATTCTTTATGATTTAAAGATTCTATTCATAGTCTTGGTCATTTCTTAGTAGTTGCTGTTTGAATTGGGTTTCTTTATCATGCCCTTTGATTGGACAGTGATGCTGTCACTCGAGAGTTTCCAAGGGGTAGGGGGTGGGAGCTGCCAGCCTATTGGATATGAGCTAAGTGATGGGAACTGCTCAAAGGGATGTTCAGTAGTTATGTGGACATGTCAATGTTGTTGTTTGTATTCATCGTAGTTCTTCTCATCTCGTTCATCTCCTCCCTGTCATGTGTGTCATTGATGTTCTTTATACATTCTTGTCTCACTGGCTCTGCTTAAGTGGAATGCTGTTGTTTTGAAGTCAACATTTATTTTATTTTTTTGCCATCCATCCATTTGCTTCTTTTCTTTCCCCCTATGCAGACATTGACAGAAGGGATCTCGCAGTTCTTAAAAAATGTAACGACAAAGCCCCAGTGTTTAAACTGCAAACAAACTTCAGGGAGATAATTCTTCACATATCCAAGTTAAAAAGCCTTTCAGGACTTTAAGCCAGGCTGATCATTAGGCCCCTGTTTGTGTACTTGGATTTTTAAGGATTAGATTTAGAATGTCTAGTGAATTTGCACATGGATTACTAAGTAGCGTCAAAATGTGGGAAACTTTCTTTGTCTGTGTTTTGGATGGATGGTAATTACTGCTTGGACATTGTTCACCAGCATTGGCATTATGACTAATGATGCTAATGATGTGCCAACCTGATAGCTAGCTAGCCAGAAATATAGGCTTTAAAGATAAACAATCATTATAATAAAATATCCAAAGACTACAAGTCGCTAGGATAATACATTTCTTTTCACACCAATTTTCTCCTCTCCTCTCCCTCTCTCTCTCTGTCTCTGTCTCTGTCTCTCTCTGTCTGTCTGTCTGTCTGTCTGTCTGTGTCTCTCCCTCCCCACCCCCAGGGATGCGACCTCCCTGAACAGAGCACGGTTCACGTGGTCTTCCCCCCCCCGGGCTCGGCCCGGCGCTCTGAGCTTGTCCTGCAGCACCGCCTGGGCCGGGGGGTGGACAGCTTGACCCGTCTGGACCTCAGCGCCTCCCGCCTGCCAACCACCTCCACCGGCCTGGCTGTCATACTGGAGACAGATGAGCACAGGGCCAGAGAGCTGGCTGAAGAACATGCAGGTGTGTGTGTGTGTGTGTTTGGTACCTATATAAGAGAGTCTTCATGTGTGAGGCGGTATATGTCAGCAGCACACATAAAAGGCACTGTTATTTGACAATTTTATCGGCCGCATTTGAGCTCGGTATGGAGCTCGGACACAGCTCTTTGTGGGCCTGACATTTGTGCTGTGTATTTGAATAGTGTCACAACTCCCTGACTGCAGCTTTAAGGCGGGTAAATGGGATCCATCCAGCTTGGTTCCACACAACAGTGGAAGTATTGGATATGGCTGCTGTCACACAGTACAAAGGCAAAGCTTTTAAGAGACTGTCTCCGCCTGCCCTCCTCCACTCTCACCTTGTCTCTCTCCTACTCCTGCTCTCTCACCTTGCCCGCCAGAAGGTCTCCTTGTCCTGCCCACTCCTTTCAGCTCACCTTTTGCTTCTCCTCGTTTAACCTCTGTCTCTCTCTCTCTCTCTCTCTCTCCTCTCTCTCTCTCTCTCTCTCTCTCTCTCTCTCTCTCTCTCTCTCTCTCTCTCTCTCTCTTCTCTCTCTCTCTCTCTCTCCTCTCTCTCTCTCTCTCCTCTCTCTCTCTCTCTCTCTCTCTCTCTCTTCTCTCTCTCTCTCTCTCTCTCTCTCTCTCTCTCTCTCTCTCTCTCTCTCTCTCGCTCAGTCTCTCTCCACACTCTGTCTCTCTCTCTACCCCCTCAGCATCTGTAAAAGCATTAGCATAATGGAAGTCCTCTCATAGAAGTCATAAATTTGACATGGACAGGCTTATAAAACCCACTCTGCCCCATTTATTGGGAATCGTGTCAAGGTAGTGTGGCCCTCTCCGGCGCCCCATGCTTTTAGCACTAATGAGAATACTGCTCCACCGGTCCTTTGTGTGTCTGCGAAGAGGGGTAGAGGGGTAGAGAAATATAAACAGCGAGTATGTGTATGAAGGTATGGGCAAGGGTTTGAGTGGGGTTTCTCTGTCTGTGTGTGCGTTTGTTGGGTTTGTTTATGTCCGCTTGCCTCTCTGTGCGTGACGGCTCGCAATGATGGGATGGTAACGGCCGAAGGGTGGGTGGGCGGGCGGCGTCCTTTGTCCTTTACTAAATCCTCTGACATGAAGATGTCGCCGGGCTCCTGTGCTCTAATTGGATGAGGTGTCTGTGTTCTGGACCCGTGCCAGATTAGAGGAGGCTGGAGACAGCCCTCGTCCTTGTCTTGTCCTCACACACACACACGCCGTTGTTATTGGACCACGAGCTGCTTCTTTAGGCTCCGTTCAAGGACGGGACACAAAGGATGCACTCACCTACAGCAGGTATTATCCTTCAGGGTACCGTGCATCCCCAATTACTGTCTGGGCTTTGCAAGCCATTACGTCCCAAAGAAGTACATGACAGGCATACGGTATCTGTCGGTTCGTTCTTTTCTTCTGGTGCCTACAGAGCGCTCAAGCTGTACTCGGTATGTAAGTGCACCACATGCCTGCATGGAGCTAAAGCCCCCCCGCACCACCCCCACTGTACATCTCAAAGCAACTGCTAACTGAATACACTGTTCGTGACGTTGTTATTGTGAAATCCCTCCGACATGGCATGTGTGTGTTTTGTGGCCCTCAGGACCCCAGCCTCACAGCAGTTTCTATGTGTACTGTAAGAGCGTGTGCGGGGCTATCCAGCCTGCGAAGCTCCGTGTGCGCTGCAGCGTCTGCAAGCAGGGAACTCTCACCCTTAGTCGGGTAAGTCACCCACCTCCCTGCACTCCCTAACCTACCGGGCGCTGTGAGCACTTGGCAAAAGTAGACGTGTACCTCCTCACGCAGGTCAAATTCTCCTTTTTCGAAGGACGTCTCAAAGGTTTAAGAATGTTGACATGGAGGTTTTGATAGTTTCAGCAGCATACATCGAGCCAAGATGAACAAAGCATTATGTTAGTAGTGTTAGCTAGTGTCTTTAAATTAAGGTACATGGCTCGTCTGTTCCCAAACAGCTCCAAACAACACACGCTTAATTTCCAGTGGCGGAATTAGCCTAAAAGCCTCTCATCACCAAGCGTCCCGCAGTGAGTCAGCAGTCTGGACTCTCTCTCTCCTGTTTCTCTCTCTCTCATGTTTTTCTCCTCTCCTCTCTCTCCCGTCTCTCTCCCCTCTCTCTCCTCATCCTGTCTCTCTCTCTTCTGTCTCTAGACTTGGGCAGGAATCCCACAGCTCTTGAGTTTTGCAATTGTTTACCAAGCCTGACTGACTGACTTGAATGGTGCGTCACTGAGCCCACCTGCTAGCTGAACCCCCCGCTCTCCCTCCTTCTCTTGCCCACAACTCCGCTCAGGGACTGTTTACTCAACTACCTTCATGCCAACATTGTCCCTTCTGTCGGTTTCATGCCAGGGATGGTGATTACCCACCTGCAGGCCTGGACGGGATTTGGGATCCGGTCCTCTACTCAAATCGGCTTACCTTCTACAGTACGTCCGTCTGCATTGAAGGAGGCAGACGTGGGGACCATGTGCCCTCCTGAGGCAGCCAGTCCCAGGCCACTTTCCTCAGACCTCTGCTGTGTACCTGGCCGGTCTGAGCTGCCACTCAGGCTGCTATCTCCCTCAGCACAGGGGCTTTACTGACGCCCCCCAACCCCCATCACAGGCGCTGATAGAGCTGATGGGGGCGTGGGGCTGGAGAGGGAGGCTGTATTTCAACCCCCTCCTCAGTCCCGCTGTCAGCAGGGACAGGAAATGAGGCTCAGAGTGAGTTCCTGTCCCCCAGGCTAGCATTAGAGGAAGTGTTAATGATCATGCTGGTCTCTCTCTGTGTGTGTGTGTGCGTGTGTGTGTGTGTGTTTTGTGCGCGTGTGTGAAACTGTGTGTGTGAAACTGTGTGTGCCGTGAGAATGCGTTCTCCCTCTCATGACCCCTGGGTTTTTCTGCATTTTATTATTTGAAAAGCCCATCTAAGGTGCGCACATACCAACAAGCTAATTTCACTCGAGCACGATACTGCATGTGCAGATACAAGCAAATTAGCATTAATGAATATCAACAAGGATTCCCTCTGAATTCAGCGAGTGCCTTGTAGCCTCTGGAGGCTCCATTTATCACCATGGATACACACACTTTCATCCGAAGTCCTCAGTGAGGGACTAATTGGACAAACTCTTTCACTCCCCACGTTCTGTTCCATATGGTGTTTGTGTGTGTGGTATGGACTAATACTTATTCATTCAGCATCAGTCAGAGGGATTTCAGTAGACTGGAGCACAGGTCCTGTCCTCAACTGACCAATCAAGGCAGCTTAGGGAGTGGGCATCACTCACAGTGGTGAGTGAATGCACACTGTAAGAATAGCACAGCTGGCATGGAGACAACCTGGTTTGTTAAACAATAATCTAATTAAAGCTTTGTGGGATGGAGGCGTTGACTCAGCGCCAGGAAACGAGGAGAGGGGGAGGAGGAGAGACAGAGGTGAACAATTGAAGGCGATGCGTTTTTGAATAATTCATAACTGCTTATTCTCATTAATCATTTATAGAGAGGTGTGCGTGTGCGTGTGTGTGTGCGAAGCTCAGACGTCAGGAGCCTGCGTGACCTTTCCTGGATGTTTCTGAGCAGGTGTGTTTGTGTGTGTGTGTGTCCATGCGTGTAATCTCCCAGCCTCCCCACGACGACATGCAGAACCCCCCACCCCCTTCCTCCTTTTCTGACCCCCCCACCCCCCACAGGGGAGTAATGATTTCCTTAACCTTTTCAGAGGCTTATTAAGGCCACTGTCAGAATGTTGAAATACTTATGCTAATGAAGCAAGGGGAAACAGAAGAGGTGTGTGTGTGCGGGGTGTGTGTGTGTGTGTGTGTGTGTGTGAGGGGTGTGATGGGCTGGGGGAGAGATCTCCCAAAACATTTAGGAATAATCTTGCATCTTTATCTGCACGTTGTGGCTATATTAGAACACAGTGTTGAATCTTCACTGTTTGGGGAGAACCGTTGTTTGAACGAGAGAGAGTGTAGTGTGGGGTGTGTGAGAGCGTGGAAGGTGTGAGGTCATTGAGATATTTAAGGTCTCGCTCTCCCCCCTTCCCTCTCCCCCATCTCTCCCAGGGTCCTTCCTGTTGGGATGATGTCCTGTTGCCTGAACGTATCCATGGAGTCTGTCAGTCAGAGGGTTGCCATGGCAGAATAGCGGTAAGACCTCTCTACCTGGTCTAATCTCTCCCAGATGATCTGATGCAGTTGTTCTCTCCTCACTCTCACCTGATTAGCGAGTCATATTTGAACCGCATGTTGGAATGTCGTTTTTTAAAAGCAGCCAGGTCTTCCACAGCTCATAGTATCGGGAGAAACGCTTCTAGCTTCGAGAAGAGTAGCTCTCCCGACATCTCCCCCCCCCCCCCCCACGCACACGCACACCCCAACACAACCCAACACAACCCAACACACTCCCCCTGTGCTGTTACTAGGAGTTCTATCTGAAGTGTGCCACCCACCCCACCTCAGACGACGCCACGTCGGTGGCCCTGGACCTCATCATGCCAAACGTCCGGGCCGTTCCCTGCATTGCCTGCACGGACGTCATGTGAGTTCAGCCCAGGCGCATTTACACACGTGCGCGCACAAACACACGCACACACACACACACAAACTCCCATAGCGCTGCTCCATCAACTCAATTCACGGTTCAATTTGAAAGAAAACGTACGAATCCAAACAAAGAATTCAAGCGACACCCATCGCGCCCGCCCCAAACACACAAACACAAGCCCTCCGGCCCCCCGCCCCCCCCACCCCCCCACCCCCCCACTTCACTGAGCATATTAGCAATCAGTCTCTCCAGAGGGAGGGAGTCGCAGTGTTCCTGAAGGTCAGCCACCGTACTGTACCCACCACTCACCCTCACAGGGCGAGGGGAGGGGCCCGGCGTCCCCTTCCAGCCAGACAATACCCCGCAATCAGCGTGGCCCTCCCAGTATCAAGGACACGGTGGCGAGTGTGATTGAAGTGGGCCGCGCAATTACCCTCCCGTGTGGAGCTGGTGTTTGTCTCGCTCACGTCTCTAGTTCCTCAGAGCACTCAGCGGGACTCCTTGGTTTGTTTAGAAGGGCAGTAGCGAGGACACGCACAGCCCAGGTTTACCTTGACAACTTGTGTGTGTGTGTGTGTGTGTGTGTGTGTGTGTGTGTGTGTGGACTTGCGTGTGTGTGTGTGACAGGGTGAGAGGGAAGGTGGGACAAGTTTCTCGAACTACAGTATAAGGGCCAGTAGTGGCTCTCTTGACTAATGAGTTTTGACACCAAAGGATCAGGAGACCTGGGAGTGGATATTTTACCAGGGAGAACTCTAAAAGATGATCAGAATTGGCTAGAGAGAACATGTAGAGAGACCCCCTCCCCCACCCCCCCACCCAGAAAAAAAAGAAGAAACAAACAAAAGGTCTGCATGGATGTAGTCTACCATTACACACACACACACACACGCGTGTACACGGGCACACTCACACAAGTGCCCACCCACTAGTGGTGCTCAACCAAGATCAGACTTGTGACAGCGTAGTCCTGGGGGAGCCAGTCCCTCAATCGTCAAGATCATTCTCCTGTCTCCAACTCGGTGTGTGTGTGTGTGTTCTCTCTGTAGGAGCCCAGTGCTGGTGTCTCAGTGTCCAGACCGTCATGTCATTTGTCTCGACTGCTTTCACATGTACTGTGTGACACGCCTCAACGAGAGACAGTTCATCCACCACCCACTCATTGGCTACTCTCTTCCATGTGCAGGTACGTGTGTGTGTGTGTGTGGCTTCTGTCAGTGATGGATTGTAGCTGCAGCTCGGGAAAGATGCTATCAGAGTTCTCTCCTTCCAGACACATCCGGCCGCCCCCTCTCTCTGCCCCTCGTCCTGCTCCCTGGCCCAACACATCCTTTAGTGCCACGGGGTAATGGGGCTCTGGAGGGGGGGCGTTGACCCTCCACCACTGACAGCACCCTCTAATCTTTTCTTTCTCTTCCTCTTCCTCTCTTCTTCTTTTTTTTTCTTTTTCTCGCACGCTTTCTTTTTCTCTCTTCCTCTCACTCGCACTCTTGGTCTCTCGCCCGTCCCCTTCTCTCCCTCTCGTGTCTGTTTCTCGTCGGCTGTCTTCCTCCTTTCTTCTCGCGAGGCTCTCCCTCCGTTTCTCGGCTCTGAGTCCGCTCTCTCCTCCTATTTGTTCTCCTTCCCCCTCTTCTCTGATGACGACCCCTCTTCTGCTCTCCACCTTAATCGTCTCTTCTCTCTGCTCTCTCCACCTCTCCACGAAAACAGTGTTCAGCTTCGCTACTTTTAATAAGCCAAACCCACCTAATAACAGGTGGTATTTTAGTAGCTTCTGTGCCTAGCTGGTGTTTTAGGGCTCTGCATTTTATTGTGCATTTAACTGTCAGATTTGTGTGTAAATAACTGGTGTGTGTGTGTAGATGTGGAGCGCACACATGATCTGTGTACCCTGTGCCAGCCTGGACTGAGGAGCTGTGTGTTCAGGCAATCCATCACTGTTTGTGTGTCTGCAGAGAGGAGATTGTGCAAAAAGGTCACGCTTCAGCCTCAAATGCCATTTCCACTTTTAAATAACTTTTTAACCGCCGTGCCAGAGCTTGCTTGTTCAAACGTCGAACATGAAAGGAAAGAACACAAGTTGCAAGTGATGATTGCACTGCAACGTAAAAAAAGAAAAGGAAAAAGATTGCCCAAAAACGATAAGCGTGCTTTTCTCCCAGCATGCCATAACTTCCCTTTGAAATTCTGGCCTTTTACACACAGGTAGACTACAGGCGTGGCAGACAAGGAGGCTAATAAGGAACACCTGCAGGGTTTGATATTCACTGTACAGTGTATTACTTCTTCCTGATCCATACACTCTCCTCCATCCATGTTCTGCTGCCTTCCCCTCCATCTCTCCTTTCCTCTATCTCTTCTTTCAGCTGTCAACATGTTAGATGGTTCAGCAGCCAGTTGCAGACTAGCTATGCTCTGTTTATTTTCCCTCCCTCCTCCCTCCCTATTCTCTCCCTGCAGGCTTTGGTAAAATTTCGGTCGCGTACATAGACCTAGACACAGTCATGCCTTAGAGAAAACAGCTCTGATAGGATACCTCTCCAGGAAGGCCAAAGGTCAAGACTCCATCTTGTCCTCCCTCTGAGGACATCGCACCAGGGTCATCCAGTCAAGCAAACACCATCACGCCGACAGAGAAGGGTAGAGCTAGCACGGCTCGCTAACACACCAACCAGCCATGTGTGTGTAGCCGAGCATAAGTTAGCGTTAGCACATGCAGCTACAGGGATAAACGTGAGACTTGTCATAAAGGTGGCTGGGATTCCATTTCCTCCTGTGACTCTTCGGGGTTCAGATGGGGATAAGGGCTGCATGCTAAACACGCTAAGCCGGCCCCTCGGCTTGGGGGTGGGGGGGTGGGGTGGGGTGAGGGGAGAGAGAGAGAGAGCATGTAAGATAAGGTGGAATTGCTGTTTTACCTGTTGGACTGAACTCTGACACTTTATCAGTGCTGAGCAATGTCCTTAAATGCCAACTACAGCCTGCAACTACCAACACATGCTAGGCTGGCTAAGAGCAGTAGTGATGCAGAACTTTACATGTGTATATACCCAGAGATACATATTTCCATAACACACATTATAACAGGAGCGTAGATGTGGCGTCTGAGAACAAATCATATGCTGTCCTGATATATTGCCCTTTAGAGACCTATACCTGTTGTGAATCCTTATTTTCACCAACTGCAATTTTCTTCTAGATATATGCTTTGTAATGTAATAAAATGAAACCGTATCAGTAGTGTAATTAATATTCCTTAAGGGGGCTGGTATCTGCAGTAGATTTATACTCCTGGTTGAATTAATATTTGCGCTGGATAAATATTCCTGTGAGAACGTGCATCGGCTGTAGATTCCCCTTGGATGGAAAGACCTTTATCTACCAAAGATTAATATTCCGGTGAAGAGCAATATCTGGTACTAGATTTGTATTCCTGGAAGGACCTGTGAGGGCATATATTAATGACTCATTGGAAACTAATTCTCCATCAGAGAACATAGCATCTATTTCAAATGATGTCCTTTGAAACCAACTCTGAAATGCTGCACCTAACAGAATTTATCCCCTTTTGTACTAAATGTGCTAACATGTTGCATTTGATATAAGAGTTTACAGTGGGCTAACCACAAGTTGTTAAACTACCCTTTTAAAGCCCTTTCAAAGATCAGGCCCAAAGTTTAATCACCAGTGTTTTTGGTGACGTGAAAAAAGTACTGTCTTGGGAGAAGTATGCTAGCGATTTAGCTAGATGACGGCTTATACTAGAGACTGGAGTGAGTGCGGGTGGCACAGATTCAGCCTGTCAAAGAGATTTACATTTACATTTATTCATTTAGCAGACGCTTTTATCCAAAGCGACTTCCAAGAGAGAGCTTTACAAAGATCTACGGTCTTGTCCGAGTCCTTCCTGAGAAGAAAGGCTGTGGGTGACGGAACGGCCTGTGTGGAGCCACACAGGCCTGCCTCTCCAGCCTCTCTGCACCGGAGAGGATGGATGGAGAACCGAGAGAGAGATGCCAGTCCTGGGGGAGGCGAGGAGAGGGCTGGACGTGTGGCCCGAGAAGTCCCACGATGGCCTCTCCGAGAGCATGTCATGCCATCATCTTATGAAGCTTCATTAGCCTAAAAGCCTACAGTAGCCGTAAGGCAAGGGGATGGAGCAGGATAAGGTTACAAGGTGTGTGTGCCTGTGTGTGCGAGAGAGACATGACAGAGTGAAGCGTAGGTCCGTAGACTCCCCAGAGAAAAAGGTGTGATATTTCAGTGAGACTTCCCTTCAACCCCCTCCACCACCCTCCCCCCCCCCAACCCCCCTCCCTTCCTCCCCTGCACTGCCTTCATTTCCTTTGAACTGCTGAACCTCAAAGCCTGGCGGTGAACCTCCACAGTTCTCGTTCTTTGTGTTTAATGTATTATGGGATGGAGGGGGAGGGGGCGACAGAAGCCAAATCTTAAATAATAGAATATAAAAAAGCACTTAGAGTATCCAGATCCATCCCTATAAATTATGAATAAAGGAGAAAACGTGTTGGTGAGATGACACTGATGTGCAACAGATCATTTCCACAAACTGATAGAGCTGCCTCGTTGTTGTGGCTCTGAATCTAAGGTCCTCTCTGAGACAGTGTTTGCTTGTCTGATGACCTGAGGGTGTGCGCAAGCGTGTGTGTGTGTGTGTGGGGGGGGGGGGGGGGTGTAATAAGCCTGTATCACCTGGACATTGTGTGTGTGTGTGTGTGTGTGTGTGTGCGTGCTTGTGTGTGTGTGTGTGTGTGTGTAAGGGGACAGTTGTGTATGCCCCATTAATCCTCATCATGGTGGCTGTCAGCACAGAGAGCCTGTGCTGCACACCAACTCCTTAATCAAAAAGATAATTAGCAGATAATTAGGAGGTTGGAAATTTGAATTGGAGAAAAAAACAAAACCGTTTTACTTCTAGCGTCTGAAGCCAGATTGATGTGCAATCTGGCCTCCTGTTTGGTCTTGGCTGTCAAAACCACAAAGGGGAGGAGAACGGGGCGTGTGTGTGTGTGTGTGTGTGTGTGTGTGTGTGTGTGGGGGAGAGGGGGGTGAGGGGGGGTATTTGTCTGTGTGAGGAGTGAGCAGCGGCGAGTAACATGCTCTTTATGTGTTGAGTCAGAATATTCCAATAGGACCTCGTTGTGTTTGTGTGCATGCATGTGTGTATGAAGGGGGTCATTGCGCGCTCTCATTTTTACATCAGCGCACCACGGAGAGACCAAACATTACTGACATGTACACGGAGAGGGGGATGGAGAGAGCAGGAGGGAGGGAGGGAGAGATATTGAGAGAAAGGGAGAAGTAGAAAGAAATGAATGTGTGCAGATGGAGGCTGCTGGGGAAGAGAAGGAATGGAGACACAGGAACAAACCAGACGGTTCGGAGTGAGAAACGCTCATTGAAGACCACCAAGGACAGGTCAATCAGGAGATGCTGGGGCCAGCAAGGCAGCGTTGAGAAAACACTACAGACAGCAGAATAGTCACGCCACAGACACACACACACACACATTCATAAAAGCGTGCATTCAGAAACCCACACATGCTCTCACAAACACACACAGCTGCCGCCTCTTGCCGGAGGACCCGAGAACCAAGGGTGCGTTTCTGCCGTTTTCCTACCAGCCTGAGTGCCGTCCTCTCTCAGGTGTAAGTCAGTGTGGCCAGCTGCCCTTCATGGATGAGAAGGACAGCCAGAATGAGCTTCGCAGGCCCTCCATCCCCCTTTACCAGCCTGCGGACGCCTGAGGGGAGAGGAGGGGAAGAGAGGAGGAGGAGGAGGAGAGAGAAGGAGAGAGGAGGAGAGAGGAGGAGAGAGGAGGAGAGGAGGAGGAGAGAGGAGAGAGGAGGAGGAGAGAGGAGGAGAGAGGAGGAGAGAGGAGGAGAGAGGAGAGAGGAGGAGAGAGGAGGAGGAGGAGAGAGGAGGAGGAGAGAGGAGGAGAGGCTGAAATATGACACGTACCTCTGTCTGCCCTGGAGACGCTCACACCCACTTTTTATATGAGTATTGATTCAAGGCACACCCCTCTCTTTATGAAAAAAGGTCAATTTTTTTGTTATCTGTTTCAGCTGGTTATTAAAGTGGAAATTGAGTTATAATTCAGATGGATTTGGCTGGTGTTTCTCTGCGCCCGGCCGAAGGATCTCTCTCTCTCTCTCTCTCTCTCTCTCTCTCTCTCTCTCTCTCTCCGTGTGGATGTAACGCTGTCTATTCTCTCTTTCTGTCTCTTGTCTGCACGCACACACTCACCCTCCTCTTTTCTCATGCGCACTTTTTCTCGCTCGGGCACTCTCTCTTTTTTCCCCCCCGTCAGAGATGAGAGATGTGATAGAGGAGGAAAGGGCCAACTTGTCATAGGCACTGGGACTTTATGGTCTATTGAATGGTCACACTCATGGTTATATTTGTCTGGTAACAGTTAATGTTGGGATGTTTTTTAATTTTTGTATCAAGGAAACATTTTGTATTAGTGTCTGGAATAACAAAAAGTACTTCCAGAAGTAATATCTGGGATATTCAGAAGTAGTATCTAGAATACCGAAAAGTAGCAATGTCTGACAATATCGAGAATGTGTGTGTGGGGGGGGGGATCTCTGCTTAAATATCTCCATCCTTACCTCCCTCTCTCTCCCATGTCTCAAATTATTTATTCTCTGGCAGAAGTGCTGACACCAACTTGAAAATCAGGAGCTTCATTCACTCCCTAAGAGGCTTTTGGACACAACAATGGGAGCTTGGCAGGAATGAGAGTTAAATATAGCAGCTATTCAGATTTGACCTGGATTCAACCCTGCCTGCTGTAACTCCCTCCTCTGCCTGGGCTCTCTGCAGCTGGCCCGTCACTAATGGCTGCTGGGAATGCCCCAGCTCACTGGCAGGACGATACATGCTGTATGTGATTCACATAGAAACAATACTATGAGTACAAGAGTAAACAATGAGTTTGTGTGTGTGTGTCTGAAGGTTACATTAACCCTGTTCAATATATTCCTTACCGGAGAGAAGGGGTGGCAGGGTGTTGTGCTCGGGAGAGAGGGAGAGGGGCTGCCTGCAAAGGGGACAGTTCTATTGACTGGACCCACAGACGGGTAATTGACAACACGGTGTGTGCAAGCGGCGTTCACATCACCATCACTCTGGAAGTTGGTGTACTGTTGATGGGCATCTGTTCCATCGTGCACATTTACAGATTGTTCCTGTGTTTGAAGGTGAGCTGAGTTGTATTTCGTGTGTGTGTGTGTGCGAGGACAGTTCTGCAAAGTCTGCATCTCCCGCCTGCTGTCCTCTGGCGCTCCTGTCTAGTGGCGTTCTGCAAAGGAAGCAGTGTGTGTGAAAGTAACACCTCGTAAAAGGCTTTGCCATCAGGAACTAAGATAAGGTACTCTCCCTTTCCTCTCTCGCTCTCGCTCTCTCTCGCTCTCTCTCGCTCTCTCTCGCTCTCTCTCGCTCTCTCTCGCGCTCTGCCTTTTTCTGTCTCCTTCTCCCTCCTACTCTGTACTGCAATGCTTTTAAGTCCCTTAGCCTTTGAAGTAAAGGCAATTGGTTCTCACTTTGGGTATCGCCATGGAAACGCAAGGATCCGGTCCACAAAGGGGATCTGTAATGTGAGAGTGTGTGATTGGAGAGGTGTTACCAGGTGTGTGTGTGTCTCCACACACTGTGTGACCACAGAGTGTCACTGTCAGTTTCTGACAGTTAAGATCATCACTCATCTGATGCTGTGTGTGTGTATGTGTTTGTATACCGCAAGAAAGTTTTACCCTTATCGCTCTCATGCATGTGTCAGTGTGACTTCTGAGTGAAAATGTGTCACGCAATTTAGTGTTGGTTTGTGTTATCTATGTGTTTGAGGTGTGTGTGTGTCAGAGAAAAGGAGGAAGGGCTTCTTCCAATTTTAATGTCAGTAATCAGTGGCTGATTCTGTTTGTTTGTGTGTGTACTTGTGTGTGTGTGTGTGTGTGTGTGTCCGTGCATGCGGGCACATGTCATGGACAGGAGAGCGTGTCATTTATCAGGCAGCACCATTAGAAATGTGTAAAGCACACTTGCCTGAGCTTTAGTAGACAGCCACCCTGGTAACTTTGAGCACAGAGGGAAAGGTGAGTGGCGGTAATGGAAGCCATTTGTCAAAAGGCTGACCTTGTCCAGAATGGCTCCTGTCTTTAACAGGTTTCTCATCATGTGAAGGAGAAAAACAGAGCCGGCCGTACATGCCTGGCCTTAACCTGTTTACGCTCCTGTTTCGCCCGCGAGACAAAAATGCTGCCTCCCCCTTCCTCAGTTACGACGCACTAAATTCTAAAAAATATATTTTTTAGACGCTACACATGTTATACATCGTTGGAAAGCTACGATTCTTGTGCTTCCATTGAAATAAACCAATTCAAGATCAAGTCGCAATAGCAAGCAAAGTCAACGTCTTTTTCCGGTGAACATTCCTTCAACAATGCCAAAGAAAAAAGTTGTACTCACCCTAAGTTGTTCAAATAGGTCCAGGTGTGCAAATCATGCCATCAAAACTTGATCTGCGTAAGTCCCAAGGGTTCAAAGTATCTAACCATGTAAAGTAATTCGTCCAAATACAATGTTTTACGTTCATGAATAGCCATTATCCTTTGTTTCATTATGCAAGTTAGCCGACGGAAGAAACAACTTGTTCACATAAAAGTGTTATTTTCTCCGATTTATCAACGGAGTATTTACAAAATGAAGGTCTCAAAATGTCCGTTGAACCCTCCCCTTTTGATTGACACCTTGTTCGACCCAATAGGAGCTTCCATGCCCCGTTGACAGCCCTCTAAAGCCAACTAGGTCTGTGCGTCCTGCCCCCCCCCGCCCCCCCCCCCCCACACTCGTTCTAAACAAATTTCTCGAACTGGCTTCGACTGGCTCTGAAATTAGCTCGTTAGCCTTGTAGCTGACAGCTAGCTGAAAATGCCAATACCTCATTTGTATGCGTCTGTGGAGCCTTCAAAATAACAGTCGATTGCGCAATATGGTTGACAGAATCAGTGTTCTTTGTGCGCCAATCCTTGGAATCAGATAAAGCACTCCAATGTGTTCATGCTTCAGTTTTTGTGTTTCAGTATTACTAATTAGGGATTTAGCTATTATATATGATATTTCTAAGTACCAGAGATGGGCCAGAGATAACAATTATGAAAAATAATACCTTTTTATTTGACCTTGACCTTGGTTACAAAGGGTCATTTTGGAGTCTCCAAAAGACCCTTTTAGAAAATTCCTGGATGTACTCTTATAAAAACATGTGTCAAATATGAATATATTGTGGTATTATGTTTGACTTTTGATTTGAATTGGGTAAGGCTTCAACCTGTGGTCCAATTTAGTCTTCCAGATAATACCTACCACCTCTAGGCCTCTTCAGGCCTCTGTTTTCAAAACAAAATCTAGGCGGAAATAGAAATTTTCACTTTCCTTGTGTTCAAGCTTCTATTACTCAACACTAGAAGGACTGACAGGGGTCCTGACAACAGGGGACATAACTTCAGAGTGTCAGCTTTCAAAAGAGATCATTTACATGCATGTACTCCAAATGGTTCAAGAACAGCTTCCAATTTACTTTGGGTATGCTGTTTAGGCGTTTTCAGGCAAATTTAACAGGAACATGAAAAGGTTAAAGGCCGCCATTCCAGGACCCTTCTGAACTGTCCAGACCTTATTCTTACTAATGTCTATTCTTCATATGTTTCCAACCCTGTTAATTCTGACTTGAACATGGGAAACCTCCCACTTCAAAGTCGACCTGGGACCTGCAACCTTTTTTCAGTAGTTAGACAGACAGTTTGTCTATTCAGTCCCTCTGCGGTCTTTGAAATATTTCTCCAGTAGTCATACCCTAGCTATGCCAGTTTTGACTCTCAATTTGCTGCAATTTTTTACTTTAATTGTCATACCTGTCAACTATATGCTGTACTCTAGAAATAATTATAAAATGACTATCAAACTCCCCAAGCCATCACGTTGTGGAGTTCTGTACTTTCTATGTCCCTAGTAGCCTTAAAAAATACTTTGCAAATGAGTCCTAAATACAGCCCAGTGTGTAGCTGAATCATTAGACGACGGGGTATGAAATGGTTTGATCAGAGAGCGAGGGAGGGGAAGGCAGGCTGTCTTTCATCCTGAACCCTTCTCTTTCGCAAATGTCAACGGAACACTCCCAATATCCTCCAGGGATTAAGCAAGATCGGCGGCTGCTTGCCCATTGATTGGCTGAGTAATTAAGCATTCTTTAAGCACCTCCAGTTTGATTGGGCTTTCAAATGCTAACTAGCTCTTGCTGTTGCTCTCTGTCAAAAAAAAAAAAGAAAGAAAGATTGGTTCAATCAGAGCTTGATTTTTTTTTGTTATAACTTGCACCTTGGAATTATGAAAGGCTTTTGTTTGATTTCATAGTGGAACTCTTCAATCAGAAAAACAAAGCATCAAATAAACACAAGTAAATATATTTTTGTATGTACGGAAAATAGCTTTTCTGACTTTAAAAGGTTTAGACTTTTTGATAGTATTGTGTCATGAGATAGAGGGGTATTCCTTGGCCTACGTTAGCCGTTGGACTAGGTAAACCCATCCGTCAACCCAGGTCGTATTATGAGTCATGTCAGAGCTTGCCACAGGTAAGTTTGTCCAGGTCCAGACTGTGCTGAAGAGAGTAGCATAACCCTAGTAGGTTCTGCCTGTGTGTTTACCACTATCACATCAGTCTTCCTTAAGACCACACGTCTCTCTCCCATGTTATAATAGCCCTGTGGCCTGCTCCTATTAAGGCTAAATAATTGTGTGTGTGTGTGTGTGTGTGTTTGCCTCTCCTCTCTCATTTATCAATGACCCCTTGTCATTAGGCCTCTCCCACAGTCCCTGTTCATGACCATGCTTTAATGACAGATATCTGGCTCCTCTGCTTCAGTCCAAAACTCAAACACAACATTCTCTCCTTGTTTCTCTCTCTCTCGGGATTGGGTGACCTTAAAGGCAAGTTTGTGCCCTGCAGCTTAATAGATTGATTAATGGTGTCGCAGACAGAAACATTATCGACTGGAGATCAGGTCACCAACACTACAGATGACTCACTTTAATACGGAGCCATCTATTTGTGAGAGAATAGCAGTGATATCTTACAATATCGTCTGAAATACTCTACAGTTGATGTCATCCCTTTATGGCCCTGTTTATACATTGCAGCAATAGTGGCATTGTGCAGTACTCTTTTCCACAGCCCAGACATCACAAGTGTATTATCTAATGTTTCACAGTTGGAAGCATTTCCCCAAGGCCACTGACTGTAATATCCCTCACCACATTACACCGCCTGCTGGCCACCTCTCACTAATTTTTTTTTCTTTCAAAACTCCCAAATGTTAGAGATGCGTGCGGCTTTGTGAGCCAACAGGGGGCACCATACATCACACCCGCTCCCAAAGTACACGCCACGGGTCTGGTAATTACGAGGAAGGAAGAGCTAAATTAGCCTAGCACATGGCAGTGGTGGCATCATTATGCCGGGCACTGGGTCGTAGCCGAGGCAGACGGACTGCTGAGGAGCTGGTGGAGGCACACCACGCCGCGCGGCTCACCCTGAGTTGTTTTTGTCAAGTGTCAGAGTAGTGTTTGTTTCCAAGTAGCTGTAGGTTTTTCTTGTTGTAGAGGAAGACAGAGGGTGTCCTGTTGTTTGTTGGTTTTTCTTGTTTTTCTTCATGCCATCTTTTCTGGTTTTGCTGTTGGAGCGTTTGTCTCGGATCATTATGGGTTTTAAAGATAAGTGACAAGTGAACCAAATGAGAGAATTAATTTAACTTTAAACTGCATTAGTCTTCTCAATCATTCATGCTTATCAGTTTGCCAAAGAACGTGTGTATTTACAAAATCATCCGGTTGGTTCTGATAGAGTTCCAACATTAACAAGATGTAACAGGCCTTGTTTGACACAATCCAGATATTAGACTGAAGCAAACCCCTCTGGTTCTTAGCTCAATATTCCAGACTTGAGGCAATTCTCCACACGGTTATGAGCCAATCAATAAACAGTGTGAAGCCCCCCGGTTAAACAACAGCCATTAAGGAGCCGTAGAGTGAATTGATTCGAAGCTAAAAACTATGAGAGCTACGTTATTTTCCTTTTGACTTGAAATGAACACACAATAGATGTTAACGCTGGGTTACGACCACATCTTCTTTACGTAGCTTGGAAGTTCAGAGAATCCCTGCCAACCTCACTTTTGCTGTTCATCCGTCAGTTTTGCTTCTCGTTCATCTCAGTCTCTCATTCTGTCTCTTTCTCTCTCTGTCTTCCTCTCTGGCTGCTGCCACTTGTTCCGTTGTTCGCTGTGTTTTGTATTGTTATCTGTCTGACTGTCAATCTCTCTCACTCTCTATTCCTCTGCTCTCTCGCTCTCTCGCTCTCCCTGTCTCTCTGTCTTGGAAAGTTCACCTCCCAAGGACTGTCTGCTGCTCTGTCAGCGCATCACCATGGCAACATCTTGTCGCCGTCTTTCTCCCACTGTCTGTATCTTTAATTACATTTAGACAAAAAAAGTCTCTCTTTTTCTTTCTCTCCCTTTCTGTCTTTTCCTCTTTATCCATCCCTTTTCACCCCCTCCCCGCCACCCCCGTTCCTTTGGATGCGAAGCCTCCCGTCTCTGCCTGCGTGATTCGTGTTTGTCAGAGGGATTTGCATAAGAACAGTGAGAGGGGTTGGTGACAGCAGAGACACGGGCAGAGGAGACCCCAAGAGAGATTATCAACATTAGCATGCTCCACACAGGAGTACCCAGGACCCGGCTAGCTTGCTGCCTCGCTCCGCTAGCCCTAGACAGGCTTCACTGCTCCGACTTAGCCCGTCTGACAGACCAAGGACCAAGTGCGGGTTATGGGCTGCATAGGAGCTCCTGTTTGCTTTTGAGCTCGAAAGTCGTCCGAGACGGATTCCGTTCAGTACTTCAGAACTAACCCAACGCCTGAGTCCTTGGAATAAGGGTAGTAGACCAAGACCTTTTCCATTCATATCCAGCCTGTGATCTTAACCCTATCTCTTCCAAAGCACCGGTCTCATCCGTTTCTTATCTCTATGGTTACAGTTGTTACCTTCCCTCTCCATTTGACAAGACTGGTAAATCTACTCTCCACATCTGACCCCGCAGACTGCGATTGAGCTGATCACTCACTCCCCGGGATTCAAGTCTTTGGAAAATGGGAATAGTCCCTCCCAAGATCTGGAACCCAATCACTGTGTTGAAAGGAGTGGACGTCGAGGAAATTGAGTGGCAATCACGCTTATGCTGTCTCAGGCACACACACCCACACACACAAAGATATCCTCTGTGTCTGGTAGCCTACATCAGTGGCATTTTTATATCATTTATTTTTCTTCTTTTTTTCTTCAGCACACACACATACATGTGATGAATGCTTCAAAGGGCCCAAACACACTAGGACACAGTGTGCACATGTCCGCAAGACACACACTGCCTCACTATGATTTTAGTTTCTATATCTGTTCATCTGCTCTTCCACACACACAAACACCACTGGCTGAGATGAAGTACCTGGCCTGAGTTTGCCCCCACAGCTGGGATCAGCCTCTCCTAAATACATAGGCAGCAGGATTCGCTGACAGTGCTCTGGCTGTGCACATATATCACAGACAGAGAAGCACACCTCTGGTCACCGGCATCCTAGGTGATTATAGGTTCATATATCTGTCCATCTCCAACCCTTCCTGGCTCACACACCTGTGTGTGTGTGTGTGTGTGTGTGTGTGTACATCTGTGTGTGAGCTGTGTGTTTAGGGCTTGAGCGTTCACCCATAATTGGCATCCGAACAGGGCCTTATTTGGCCCCCTCAGGTGTAACCTAACCTAACAATGCCTGCTGCCCAAACCCATTAGTTTGCTTGGTAGCATGGGTAACAGTGCAGGCAGGTTCAGGGAAGGCAAGATTGGGGGATGAAAGGACGAGCGTGTGCTATCAGATGTAGATGAGAGCAGTCATTAGCCTCCATGGGCATAATTGCTGCGTGGTTTCCAGGATACGCATTTGGTCCAGAGCACCCAGTTTACCTGCAGTAGGGGCCACATTGTTATCCCCATGCTTGTTAAAAGAGAGCAGAGAATCTACACGCCTATGGAGTCACACACACACACACAGCGTTGTTTACATGCACACACAAATATGCGTTGGCCCTTTTCTGTGTGATCATCTGATGTATATTAAACAGGGATACGGCTTTCTCTCTGTCCTGATTCAAGAGGTTCTGTTGAGGACCTTTTTGAGACAACTTGTTATTAATGCGCTAGTTGGGGAGTCAGGTGGCTGAGCGGTGAGGGAATCGGGCTAGTAATCCGAAGGTTGCCAGTTCGATTCCCGGTCATGCCAACTGACGCTGTGTCCTTGGGCAAGACACTTCACCCTACTTGCCTCGGGGGAATGTCCCTGTACTTACTGTAAGTCGCTCTGGATAAGAGCGTCTGCTAAATGACTAAATCTAAATCTAAAATCTAGTTTGGTCCTCATTGAATCTCAGGGCTCACCTCGCTGTGTGACTGTGCAGGGTATGCTGGCTGGAAGGGCCTCTTCAGGACACCTGCATGGAACATCCCTAATTACACTTGGTTGTTAGCAAATAGGAATCACATGTAGAAAAGTGTTTGTTTTTCTCTGTTATGATTATGTTGGAGGACACACTTGACCCAAATGATACCTCTCTCCCTCTCTCTCTCTTTATTTATTTATTTATTTCTGTATCTCTGTGTGTGATCTCCCTTTCTTTCTGTCTTTCGTTATTTTCTCTTTTTGTTCTCTCTCTCTCTTCCTCTCACTTTTACTCTCTCTGTCTCACTATTTACCTCTCTCTCTCTCGCCAGCTGGTTGTCCTGACTCTCTCATTCTGGAGGTTCATCATTTCCGGGTCCTGGGTGATGAGCAGGTGAGTCATTACGACACAACACAGCAGGGACCTTTGGGAAATCTGTCTCAGGTCTGCTTTTCACACATTGTCAGATCTGACAGGCCTTTAATTGGTGCATCTGGTGACAAGACACACTCCCCAATAACCTTACTCCCTCCAGATGTGACACCTACAACTTCACCTCCCACTAGACGCACACACACACACCCACACACACAGGCAGACACAGACAGGAATTATCTGACCCCTCTCTCCTAATTGGCCCGGAGGCTTTCTTTGGTCTTTCCTACCTTCAGGACCCCTCAATCCATAATCCCAGTAGTAGGAGTGTCCTTTGAAGTTGTTCTTGCAGGCAACCGTTTCAAGACTTCTCCAGTCAAAATTAGTCACTCACTTGAAGTGAAGAACTAGACCAATAGACAGCCAATCCCCAAAGCCATTAAGTTACTCTTACCTGCTGTCACCTCCAGTTATGGCGGCCTCAGCTCACTGTACAGCTTGCAGTTCCGCACTCTCAACTGTGCCATTTCATTCCCGTCTGCTGCTTTCTACCGCTTGTCCGAAGTTGGTAATTCACAGAGAACTAAAAGCATGCTATCTTTGCATGAGTCATTGGCAAAGTGATATATCGAATGCCAAACAATAGCGAATGCATGTGTGTGCACCCATAGGGCTAGCGCTCAGTCTAGCGCTACACTCTGAAAGCTTAAGTGCTCTGAACTCCACGGTTCAAGCGGCCCCGGAGCTAGCTCTATGCACACGTGTGAATGAGCCGTGCATTAATGAAGTCAATTAGCCCCGTCGTTCACAGGGGCTGTGTGAGCAAGACCCTGGCTCCTGTCAGAAGACACACTGTGCCCGTTTGGTCTGTGTGGGTGAACGCAAGCGTATTTGTGTCCGTTTCTGTCCCTCAGTCTTGGCCCTAGCCCATTGTCACCCTCCGTTTAGTGTCGTAAAGAGCAGACATGGAGATGTATTTTTCACACGGTTCCTAGAAATGAAGCATATCCAAACGGCCACTCGTTCAGCAGTTTGTGGCGGCGATTAAGGGAAATATGGGAAAACAATGAAAATGTACTCCAGAAGTGAGCAGTGCTCTTCTCTTCTGTGTCTATGACTCCACCCCCCCTCCCCCCCTCCACCACCTCCAGTATGACCGTTACCAACGCTACGCAGCTGAGGAATGTCTGCTCCAGATGGGCGGGGTCCTGTGCCCCGCCCCCGGCTGTGGGGCCGGCCTGCTGCCCGAGGAGGACAGGAGGATGATCCAGTGTCAGCTTAGCAATGGCCTGGGCTGTGGGGTGAGACACACACACACACACTCCTTACACTCTGCCTGCCTATTCTAAGTGGTGAATGGTCACATGTATGGACCAGAAATGAACATAAAAGATGATGGCTCACGGCACACGGTTTCAGATCCCTGACCCCTGACCCCTACCCGTCTCTCTGGAATTGTTTTTTTCTTCCATGGGCTATGCCTCCCCACTGCCCCGCCATCATCTGAATGTGAACCACACGCAGAGCACAATTAATATGTAATTATGACACAATTTACGTGATGTTGCTTAATTAGCCAGTCGATTAAAGATTAGGGTGCAGTTCATCAGCCATTAGTGCTGACTGATTGCATGTTTGCGAACATAAACATCATCATTACAGAGATGACAGAATGGGGGGCTTTTGCAAGAGTCGTCTCTCACCTCCACTGCCTGTGTCAACACGCACACAGCTAGCTGGGCAAGCAGTGGTGCTGGTAGAAAAACACACACACACTCACACACTCACAGGGAAAGTCTCAAAAATACATTGTGAAGAAGTTCTGAAGTGTTATTCCTTCCTGTGGTTCTGTGCCTATGGGTGTGTGCACTGCTGCCCAATCACAAAGTTGGTTTAGAAGAGTGTCCCTACCATGGAGGCCAGCAGGGCATTCTAACAGAACTGTGAACGGTGTATGTGTGTGTGTGTTTTCTAGTCCAACCAAAAGGCCTGGGGGAAGCAGATAAAGAGTTTATAGGTATCATGGTGCCTCTGTAGAGGAGGGAACGATCACACACACACACCCCTGATGCTGCTGGCTAGGAGATGATGAGGGTTAGACGTGCTCGGGGCTTATGGACACCACTGAGACAGGTCCTCTAACACACTCCTCCAGAACCCCAGTGTGTTTTATGTTCTCTCCGGGTGGCCTTTTGTGAGCAGGATTTAGGACCCCCCCCCCCCCCCCCCCAACCGTTGCTGGCCTGTCACCTGCGCACAGCTGGGACGAGCCTCGCTAGGACGACTGGGACGTTTGTGTGCCCGTGTCCAACGTTTGTTTTTCATTCCCATGTGATGTCAATTGTGTGAGACTAGAGGTCTCTTTATTCCAGAGAGAAAGAGAACGTCAGAGGATGTGAAAGAGAAGGGGTTGGGGGTGCGTGGCGGGGTGGGGGTGCGTGGCGGGGTGGGGTGGGGGGAGGGGGGCGGAGTGGGCAGGAGGGGACTTCTTTGGCACCTCCTCAGTAGAGGTTCTCGCAGAGCTCTTTATCTGTCACCAGAGAGCTGTCACAGAGAAGTCTCCTCTGTCAGACCCTGTTGAAACCTTCGCACTTGCTACAGTACTGTGTGATTAGCTTTTGTCAGAATTACAGTATCAGTGCTTGTATCCAAATGTGTGTGTGCGTGTGCGTGTGTGTGTGTTTGCCCTCTGAGTGGGCTGTCTGAGGTGCTGTAATATGTTGTGTTGCTCAGTGGAGGGAGGCGAGGGGAAATGGGTTTATCAGACAGCAGAGCCCTACTGCAACCTCTGGTCCACCTTCTCATGCGTCTTCCACGCTCCACTGGCCATTTCCCTCTCTCGTCCTGCCATGCCACCCGCACACTGGTCCAGCTCTCTCACTCACACACACACACACACACACTGTCCCTCATCCGCAGTTGGCCCAGATAGAACGCACGCACACACTCGCCATCAGCCTCAGTTTGCCCAGACACGCACACAGGCCGCCCTGGTGTGGTGCCGGGTGGCAGCGAGCAGACACCTCGTCAGGCCTGGCTGCATGTTTGCATAGATGTTGCTGTGATGGCGTAAGTCCACAACTAACACATCTGTGCCTTGCACTCGTCTGTGTTTCTATGACAACAAAGAGGTTAAGGTGTTACATGAAGAGAAGTTTGCAGCCCCAAAATGTCGACGGAAGCACATCTGATGTGAGTGTGTGTTGGGGGCAAACAAATGGAGGGAAGAAAGTGGCTGTCAGAAGTGCTCCTCTCATCAGTAGGTGCCACGCAGGAGTTGAAGAGAAACAAAGAGGAATGTGTCACCCAGACCCTGAGAGGGACGTGTGCTATCTGTCACACTTAAAACCAGGAGATAGAAGAGAGAGATACAACAAGCCCCTTTCCCACTCAACCCCTCTACTTCAAAATTCCCCTTTTCTTTGATGAAGTGAAAAATCACTGTTGCACTTCAAACGATGCTGGCAAGCTTTCAAAAAACCTAAAGCAGTTCCATGATCCCTCTGGTGGAAAGGTATGGTTCCCCGTCTCTCTGCTTGAGGTTGTAGACTACCTGCTATCTGTTATTGGAGTGTGGAGAGATAGCACCACCAAGCGGTTGGATTTGGAAAACAATGTGCATCTTGAGGGAAATGGGAACAGACATCAATTGAACGAGTGGGCAGAGTGGCTTAATGTATCTTAAGACAACATCAGACTGTGTGTGTTGTGTGTTGTCTTGCAGTTTGTGTTTTGTCGCGACTGCAAGGAGGAGTTTCACGAGGGGGCGTGTCGAGTGAGGTCAGCTCCTGTCTCGGGTGTGGCCCTGCAGGTAACTCGACCAATGAGCTGTGTAATGCGTCTCCACTGCCCCCTATAGGCTACCCACATGATGGCACAAATGAAATTATAAGATAACGTACTGTAAATGATAAGTATGTAAATAATGGTTGTGAAGGGAAAACCCCAAACAGAACAAGGCAACCACTGTTATATATGAATGTACTGACCTTAATGTTTGTGCTTTAAAAACCTTTTGCATATTGTATATATAATTTATAAACTACAGTCAAGACTCCTTTCAAACTTTTGTAAATTTATTTTTATTGGTTTAGTCAGAAGAAAATGCCAATAAAAATGTTTGACAGAGACAATTCACATCCTCCAATTCACATCCCCCCCCCCCCCCCCGTCTGTCTGTTTGTTTCACCCCCGTCTGTGTGCGTGCGTGTCTGTGTGTGTGTTTCTCCTCAGGGCTACGTGCTGGATGAGGAGGCGGCAGCGAGGGCCCGTTGGGAGCAGGCCTCCCAGGAGACCATCGAGGAGACCACCCGTCCGTGTCCTGCCTGCAGGGTCCCTGTGGAGAAGAATGGTACACCCCTCTTCCTTTCATTCACTCTCTCCGCTTATCTGTATCGCCCCTGATCTACTGTACCGCACTCTCACCACTTCCCACGCATCTCTTTTTTTCACTTCATCTCTTTCCTCTGTAGTCCAGTCCATAACTGCTGGTCTGTTACCAATGCTCTGTTTGTTTTCTGCACCTGCAGGTGGCTGTATGCACATGGTGTGTCCCCGTGCCCAGTGTAAGTTTGAGTGGTGCTGGCTGTGTCATGTGGAGTGGAACAGGGAGTGCATGGGCAACCACTGGTTTGGCTGACTCAACAATGGATCTTTGGGAAGGTCGTTGTTTCTCGGGAAACTCAAATCGTTCGATGTAACACTACTCACTTGTGCGCGCACGATACTTTGTGTTGTAAAAATCACAATAAAGCTGTGTCTCCTGACCTATCAGAAACACTTGTAGCCGTGATGTCATTTGCATTCAGTCACTCAGCTGTCGGCCAACTGGAAGGGAACAATGACGTGGATGTTCTAATGTCACACACACAGTCATTTCATTTGCCAACTGAAAGGTCTCTCTGTCATTTGTGTATATCACACATCATGTAACATTTAACAGGGACTCGAGACTTATTGCTAACATTGGTTGAAGTCGGAGTCTGGTCTTTGTGGATCGACTGTGACCTCTTTCTGTCTGTTCTTCCATGCCTGTTCTGGAATGCTTGAGTCTCCACCCTCATGATTATCACGGATGGTAAACAAGCTGCCTGTCAATGATAGGATATCCATGACCATGGCAACTTCGTTTTGACAATCAGTGACTACCTGGACAAAACTGGCTGATGTGATAAAGACACCTGATTATATAAGCCTATATGGAGGACAGTTTGATAAGTAATCTGTGATGGCAGATACAGACATGCAGAGGTTGTTTGTCAAGAGTGACTTCACATGTAAACTAGTGTGCATACTTGTTCCTTTGTGAGTTCTTGTACTCTGATTGGCCCCTGTCGGTACACCCTGAGCACATATCAGCAGATAAAGAGTATCATAAACATACTTATACACTCTGGTTCATGTGGTAACAGCTCCAGCAGTCTTCAACCTCAGGAGATAAAGCTTGTTGCTTTTTAGCTTTATGAGATCATTGTCATAAAAGCAGTTGCTTACCAGAGACGTGTGCTTTAAGTACAGAAGTTTACAGGCACTGGGCTGTTTGGGACAGGTTTTTACTTCTCACAAACAACAAGGAAAGCTACAGGGGTTTGGGGCCCGACTGAAGACCTTCATCACACCACATACCTGTATGACAACACGCTCACTAACTGTGGATCACACACTCGTGGTGGAGTCTTTGTTTTTGAATGTTGTCTTTGGAGTGGAGAGCTGCTCTCTTATGCTAGCACTAGCTAGCTAACCTTGAGCAGTGCTAGAACGGTACTGGGTTCTGACATACCAAGGCCTGGTGTGGACTACAGGATGAAGAAACCGAACCGGGTCAATCCCACTGGCCAGGACAACCCAGGATTGGAGATGGAGATGACTGACACTGTAGCCAACATGGTGAGAGTTAAAAACGGGGCCGAAAACCCTAATCAATTCCTATACTTGTATAGTTTTCACACAACATTTGTAGAAATGTAATGCAGGTTATTTGCATGCCATCTACTTGTGTAGCATCTGTGGATTATCACTAACCAGCTGTAACGTGTGTGTGGGTGTGAGTGCAGTCAGTTCGGTCACTGGCCCCTCAGACCTCCAGGACCTCCGTGTCTCAGGCTGTGAGGTCAGCAGCCCAGTGTGCATCGTACACCTGTAGCCGCTGGAAACGAGCTGCACGCCAGTGTATGAGAAAAAAATCTACAGGTACTGGAGCTACCCCCTGACACACACACACTCACCACTGTCCCAATGAACAACCTGTAGTCATGTCGAAGAAGTTCCTTCAGATAACCCAACATAGGATCTGTAGATAACTTTCAAATACACATGCCCATACATGTCTTTCTCATCATTACTGAGTTAGTTTGTCATTATCAACCCCTGCATCTGCCACAGTTGATCTATTTTGTCAGGGCTTTACAATATATAGTACTCTATTGATAGAGTACTATATTTCTGAATAAAGGGGAGTTCTTAGACAGCAAATACAAAGGCTTGGCTTGGGATAAAGATTGTGTGGATGGTGACAAGAGCCAGGACCCTAACAGAAGACTACTGGACCATTTCAGAGTATTGGCTGTCAATGACCAGGACACTGATGAGGTGAGACCTAAGTCACCAGTTAAAAGTTCATACGTGTATAGGAATGTATGTGTTTAAGAGTACTGTGTGTGTCATACATGTATTGTTCCTCTTGCTTTGCGATAGCACCAAAAGCTACTGAAATGTATAATTTACCAGGCTGCTAAATTAAGACCAACATGATTCAGATCTGTGTTTGTGCCCATGTGTGTTTGTGTTCCTAGGTAGACCTTCAGTATCTGGACAGTGTGATCTGTGACGGAGCTGATCCCAACACTGTGGACAGATATGGACAAACTGCCCTGCACGAGGTAGGAATGAAGCCAACCATCTCTAAAATTGCTGTTCATATTGTACATTGGCTTTTGTTGTGGTCCGTGAACATGATCACCTGCTCTGTGTGTGTGTATGTGTAGATTTCGAGGGCCTGGAATGTGGATGTGATGCGTTTCTTCCTCGAGAGAGGGGCTGATATCCAGCATCCTGACTCATATGGGGTCACTCCCCTGCATGTCGCCGCAGCCCTGGACTACGAGGACATGATCTACTTCCTGTTGGAGAGGAAAGGTACATGATCTACTTCCTGTTGGAGAGGAAAGGTACATGATCTACTTCCTGTTGGAGAGGAAAGGTACCGGTGTGTGTGTGTGAGAGCAAGACAGCAAAGTCGGAGAGAGACGGAGGGAGTTTTGCTGACACCAAGCTCAATTTGAAGTGGAACCCCCCCCCCCCTTCCCCCTCTAAGCTGACATAGGGGCCCGAACCACCCAGGACCAACAGACACCGCTGCACTACGCTGCCAAGAACGATGCTGTGGGGGCAATCCGACTGCTGCTGCAGCATGGAGCAGACCTCTGTGCCCGTGACTATAAACAGAGGACAGCTCTACAACTGGCTGCTAACCTAGGTATCTCCAGTAGTTGAGCTCGTAGTAAAGTATGAAAGGTATTGTTGTTATACCCTAACAGATGCACTCATGTACATGATATGGTGTGTATTGTTTACAGAGAACCCCCTTATCTTTATTGTAATCTGAAGGATGAAAATGCTAGAAGTGTATGATATGTATTATATACATATTTGTTTTTATTTATTTGATGTTACGCGTGTGTGCACGTGTGTGTTCAGACCGAAGTGAAGCAGCGAGGACTCTCGTGGAGCTGGGAGCAGATGCTGGTGTGATGGACTCCGACGGACAGCTCTGTATCAGTGCCATGATCGTCCGGATGACCCCAGTGGTGCGTGAGGATTACGATGTGTTCAGAGGACTCCTACCTTTATATCGCTTGATTCATTTGTATGGGTGTTCATTTCTAGAGTTCATTTAGTTTAATACTGTTGCCTGGCTGCCTTGGCTGTTGTTTTTTTGGGCCCCTTATTCTCATCAGGCTAATGTAGCAATGAACCAGTTCCATGTGACGGACCGCATGACCCGCCAGCAATTCTACCACCTCCACCTGCTGGAGCCTGAACCGCCCTGCAAACCGAATCCAACGGCCACAGGATCAACAGGTGCCTTACATTGTCCACACCAGAGCTACAAGTGTGAACACGTCACACACTGACCGTTCTATCCTAACCTTTTTGCATCTTTGTTTTGCTTTCCTTTCAGAGATTGCCACCAGAGAGCCTTCCTCGCCAGTAAGATCGTAGTCATACACACTGAAAGTATCAATGCTTTATGCTAGTCCTCACACATTATGAATGCTGCTTTATGATGGTGACTACATGTCTTGGCCTGATGTGTCCTCTGTCTGTACGGTGGCAGCTGGAGTTTATAGTTCACCAGGGGAAGCTGGACCTGATTATGCACCCTGTGGTTCTAAAGCTCATCGATGTCAAGTGGAAACTTTACGGAAGGTCAGATCTCAGCTTCAGATCCCTGAATGTTTACAGTCCCTCCACTCCAACCCTCCTCCAATGCTCTGGATAAGAGCGTCTGCTAAATTACTAAATGTAAATGTAAATTCAAATTCCCTGTGGGTGTAGGATGTGTACATTTACTTCAGATTAGGCAGGCAAGACCTGGCTGAGAGAGCAAAACAGAAAGCCCAAACAGCTGAGACATACATATCTTCAGACACAGACTGTATGGCTCAGTAGTGTTGCTGTTTCTGCAGGTTAGGAGCTTGGATCCTCCTCCTCCTGAATTTCTTCTTCATCGTTGCCTGGACAACCGTGGCCATTTCTGTGTCTGTTACCCATGGGGACCAGACCTACATGTTTCCTGAGGTAAGGAGAAGAAAACGACATTTACATCAAAAAGGAAGTCAGGTGGCTGAGCGGTTAGGGAGTCGGGCTAGTAATCTGAAGGTTACCGGTTCGATTCCCGGCTGTGCCAATGACGTTGTGTCCTTGGGCAAGGCACTTCACCCTGCTTGCCTCGGGGGGAATGTCCCTGTACTTACTGTAAGTCGCTCTGGATAAGAGCGTCTGCTAAATGTAAATGTAAATCTAAGATGTAGTAATACCATCTGTCTTACTCTTTCTCGCCCACACACTTCCCTCTGTAGGACTGGTGGCGTGTGCTAGTGGTGGTGGTGGCGCTGGTGCTGACCATCGAGGAGGTGGGTAGGGAGGTAGTGGAGTTGCTACGCTCCCGAAGGAAGCTGCGGAGGTGGCAGAGGTGGGCTCGACGTCGCATTGAAGAAGACATCCGCTGCATGCACCCAATGTGGCCAGAGGTACACGAGATGACAGCATGTTCACCCGACAACAAATGAAATGTGTGACACAACAACAGAACAGATTCTTCATCGTTTTCGTGTCCCTGTTCCAAAGGAGAAACTTTTCCTCGAAGAGCAGAAGAAATACATACTTAGTATGAAAGCCAACTACTCAAAAGACCTCTGGTACATATTTATATGGCCTGCTTTTTATGAGCCCATTGCATAACCTGAGAAGTGCAAATTACATTGAGTGAAGATTCACAAAGGTGTCTCAATCCTTTTACCAGGAACATATTTGATTGGTTGGTGTACACTCTACTAATCACGGTGTTTGGAATCCACGTGGCAGACATCTTCCTGGTGTCTGACACTCTGAGAGCCGTCAGCCTCCGTCTCTTCGCTGTGGTCATCATTTTCCTCTGGCTCCGACTAATGAAGCATGTGAGAGCGTTCAGGTAACTCCCCCACTTCAGAGGACCTCCATCTTAACACCTGGTGGCTGCTTTAGTTTGCCGCAGCAGGATGGGCTTTGAAGAGGGCTTCTCAGGCATGATCGGAGCACCTGGCTGGTGTACCAGGTAGGCTGTGAGGGGACTAAACCCATTCTCAGGTTCCTCGAAAAACACCTAAATAATAGACTGCCCCAGGTGCCCCCCACCTGCTCGGTAACTTACATTTCCATGCCAACAGCAGGCATGTGTAAGGTAACCATGGCAACAAGGGAAGTGGAGCTGCTAGACCCCCAATATGGTCATTCAGACCCTCAAGTAAAAGAAAAAAAAGGATTACAGTTTCACAATTGCATGACATATACCAACATAATTATACCGCACAACCTAGTCTTAATGTCGAGTAGTAGATTCCACAGTTCTGAAATCACCGGATAATGATCGCTTCTACCTTGTGTCTGTGCTCATGCAGGGTGATGGGGCCTTTCATCGTCATGCTGGGCAAGATTGTGGGGGATGTGCTCCGTTTTCTCTTCCTCTACGCAGAGATCTTCATCCCTTACGCCTGCGCCTTCTGGATCATCTTTGGAGGTACGAGGGACAACATCAGCAAGATGTGCCATGTACAAAACCGACTTCACATATACCATAGAGTTATTACACACCTTACTTGGTTGATAAACCTGTTCACCCATCCACCCAACTGCTCACTTAGAATGACTTCAGCATAGTGGAGCATTATGTGTGAGATTGTGTGGTCTCCTCTCTCTGCCCAGGCCTTGCATCGGTGCCCAGTATGAAAACAGTGCCCCAGCTCCTGTACAGCCTCTATCGCATCACCCTTGTGGATGAGTATGAGTTTGATGCCATGGTGCAGGTAGACTCCATCATGGCCCACCTCCTCTGTGGCACCTTCCTGGCCTTGTCCTCCATCTTATGTGTCAACTTGATGATTGCCCTGCTGTCAGACACCTTTCAAAGGTTTGAGGGTGTTTCCACCATGGATGCTTCACCATTCTGAGCAGTCTTGAACCAGTCTTTGTATATCTGAGTATAGTAGATGAATCTGCTACTCCTCATTTATGACTGTGTTTCTCTATTTGTTTGTGTGTGTGTGTACACGTGGGTTTGTATCAGGGTGTATGACAATGCACTGGCCAATGCTGTGATGCAGCAAGCAGCTATCATCTTGCAAGTAGAGGAGTCTATGCCCCACCTCCGTCGTTTCTATGACAACCAGCACATCCACCGGCACTGTGCTCCTCTGGGGGAGTTCTACGACGATGACATCAGCACCGACCCAGGACAACATGAGGAGATGAAGACTCTCACTGCTAAAATCAAGGTCACACAGTTGGGTCAATTGTCCTGCATTGAATCTCAGCCTGTGTGGTTTAGAGGTATGGGTGGTGTATTTGTAACCGTATTCCTGGAATATTCCTCCCTGCTACAGGAAACCCTGGATGAGTATATTAACATCCAAAAGAATGCCAATACCGTAGATCAAGGAAAGCCTAATGAAGATGGCAGAGACTCAAGGTAAGACCAACTTCCACATGCGACCACACAGTATCGTGGGGGCTGTAGTCTTTTTCATCACTGCCAACCACACACCACACAGACTAGTCATCCTCTGTGTCCTCCAGAGGGAGGCGCTCTCCATCCCCTATTGATGCACAAGGGGAACAGCTCCACACACTGCAGAGGCTCCAGACCCAGCAGAACCAGGACCTCAGTGCCCTCAGGGCTGACATGAAGGAGCTGCAGACCCTAATCCAGCTTCTGGTCCAGTCCAAGTCCAGCTCATGTCAGTATTTTAGGTTACTGGGACTATTGACAATGTGGTTTACTCAGTCCGACACACAGTTAAACAACTAATCCAAGCAACAACAAGAAATGCTACAAACCAAACATCAAATCAAAGAAAAACATTTTTGTAAACAAGTGGCACAGCTCTCATTCCGAGAGTAATATTCATTGAATGTAGTGGGTGGTGAAATGTTCACATGTGATGACTGTGTCAACTGCTCTTGTCTGCAGGTGAGAGTTGTGGTTCAAAGGAACAATGCAGAGATTGTGTTGGATCCGAAACAGCAAAGGAAGTTAAGGACTAATCACAGAGGTATTGACCTACAATAAATACAAATGTATGATTGTCTGTCAATTGCAAAATTGAGACCAAATTAAAACAACTGGGGAGAAAAATTTTAATTTATTTTTGCCCCACCTTCTTGTTCTCTGTATGCCTCCAGTCCTTCAGAAGATCAACAGTTTGAAGACTCCTCAGTGCAAAATACCACAGGACCAATGCATAAGGATAAGACCGTTTAACATCTTTCAGTTTGACCCCTATTTATAGTGTTTTATCGTGGGATTATACCATTTACTACACAACTCTATGATGTGTAGAATACCTGTCAGAACTAAATAAATGATTTGTCCTTTTACTGTTATCCTATATTATAGCAAAACAATCAAATAGTATGTCTTTGATGAATTCAAAGTATCCAATATCTCATAATCTCATGACTGTGTCATGATTGTGTCGTGTAAATAAAAAATGTGAAGCACGTTTTTCGTAAATTACGTCATTTGAATACCATATGTAGCCTACTTGAAACGTCAGTGTAGTAAGTATAGGTCTATAATATCAGCATTTTGTGAAAAATATACAGACGTATCAATTGGATTTCATTCTGATTACTTAAATTCTAAAATTATCAAAAAATAATTTGCCATTCACTGGAGATCAAGAAAACTTCTAGTTCTGTAATGGAATTTTTTTTTGGTCCAAGTTCGCACAACCACCTGCCTGTTTTCCATGAGTCAGCTGAAAAGTTTCCTCTCCTCACTCTCTTCGCACAAACGGCTGATTTCCGTTTCCTCAACTGAGCAAGTACAGCAGTAGATGGATTGAAGATGGCGGCGGCCGAATCTGATCGTGAAGTACCGTCTGCACTCTGTCCAAAATTCGTCAATTTTTCTGCCAAGGATACAGCTTCGGTAGGCGACAGTTCGTTTAATTTGATGTTCTTTATGCATTTTAACTTGTCTGAAAGAAAGGGTTGCTTAGAGTCTACCAGTGACATACATTTTTATGCTGTCATGTTTTTCTCCGTCTCGACTTGTTTTTCAGCGATGCGATGCCCCCCAGCTAGCTAGCACAGCTTACAGAAAAGGCTAACTGCAAACCCGTCAACATCTGACAATGTTTGCCTTTTGAATTTAGACATTTATGGAACAAATTATGGGGGGTGATACACTTTTATATTTGGTATGTTGTTAGACTAGCAAGGCTAGATTACCGTGTCAACGTTTTCAATATTGAAAGCTAGCTAACTGCTAGATACATTTTCTGTTCTGACTAAAATAGCAAACGGTTGCTACAGTACAGTAGCTAGCTCTAGTGTAAAACAACCCAACTGCCCTGTACACTACCATCAACCTCCTTTTTTGCCCACCACCTCAGAAAGAGCCATTAACGATGCTTTATTAACAGCGTCTCGACCATTTATAAAGTGTTATTAGTGATTTTATGTATGAAAAAACACCTGTCAACTGCTTAAGTGAGTTGAGTGTCATAGCTAACATTTGCAACAAAAAAGATGCAGGCATGGCCAGCCAGTTTGTGATAGATACGTTATCCCAAATGAAAAATAAAATATATCTGTGGTATTAACCATATTTTACAAAAACAATTACTAATGTTAAGTCCATGGAGGCAACTTGTTCGGCAAGTAACCTGTTGGAAACGGCACTGTTTTTGTAAAAGTACCTGTAAAAGAGTAATAATGTTGTTATTCCTTTAACAGCATTTGTTGTCTTAGTTCACCACAGGAATAGAAGTAGCCTAAATGTACACGTCAATTGTCAATGGTGAGAATGTTTTAGTGGGTCACTAAACTTCGACTACTCCAGTATTAGCCTATTTCTTCTGCAACCTGTGGCACACGCTATATAGTACCTTACGAAATGTTGATTGCCTTACTGCTTTTTAGTTCACTGTCTGACCCGTTTGTAGAATATGACCAAGTAGGCTGATTATGTAAATATGTTCCTTTTAAATGAAAGCTGTGACATAAGTCAATTAATGTTTAGCCTACAATTCTGGCTCAACAAGTGGTCTCCGTAAACTCCATATTCCATTTCATGTGCCCATGGACATTGAATAACACGGACAAACAATACTTAAACAATGATCTGGGATTCTTTTTACCCTGACAATGAGATGGCATAGAGCTATCATTAATTCAAAGGAAACTAGTTGATTCACAGACATATGAAGACACAGGCATAACATCATTCCTAGCAGAAGCTTAGTGCTTTTTTTTGTACTAACTTATATTGTAAAAACTACTGACTAATGACCTGCCACAAACTCCAAAATGTCACTTTCCTAACTAAGTAAAATGGCTGGCCAAGTTCTTCTCTTATAGCATCTGTGTTCTGCTACATTTCTAATTTCGATATGACTCTGAAATATGCTATTGTTTTATCCCAAAGGCGCACTGTCACAGCACAGTGCTAGAGGGGTTTGGTTTAAACTGAACTGCCTTTTAATAATAGTAATAGGGTTCATCGTTGTTTTGTAGCACCTTGGGTCATAGCCTGAGGCTATATACATGGCACTGGTTGAGGTAAATCATTATGGTGCAGAGTGCCGGCTGGCTGGTGGCACCGCACCATGTCTGGCTCTGAAGCGCAGTAGTAATTTGACACCAGTGCAGTGCCGTGCACTCACTGAGAGCTGCATCGAAGGTGTGTGTTTTCGTGTTTGAGAGTGTGAGCACAGGAGCATGCTGTTAATTAGGCCTTCTCACCAGTGTGACAGGATCCTCCTCAGCCACGAGAGATCCCCCCCCACAGAATTTCTCATCCAGCAGTTTGTTTATGCAGCATGTTACCGCTGTTCCTTAGGTTGTGAGGCTGATCCTAGCCCCTGCCTCCTCTGGGTTTACAGGCCTCTGTAGCCAGGCCTGTGACAGTGACAGACATGCAGCAAATCCCCAGGCTCTCTTCACATTGTCAGCCTATGTTAATCAGCTAGAGCTCAATGAGCTTCATAAGAGAATGACAGCTTATACACCATTTAGGTTATCCCTAACCTATCAACTATTGATATGTTAAGGGGTTGATTATAAATAAAAGCTGTGTAGGATATGGATCTAACATACATTGGTTTTTATGTTATTATGATTATTATTATAGGTGTACTTGATAAATTAATCAAATAAAACATTAAGTGGAAAATTGGTTTTGTATTAAGCCGCAAGCCTAATTCATTTTCTCATTGAATAACAAAGGGTAGCCCCTGGCAACCCACCTTGCTCATGCCTGTTTTCCCTCTACCTCCAGAAATGGCTCCAAGTGTCAGACCTGCCCAAGGAGGTATACCAGCACATGGCCCTCTATGTGCCCCAAATCTACTGCCTGGGCCCCAATCTGAACCCCCAGAGAGAGGACCTGCGGGCCCAGCTGCTCCTGCAGGCTCCCTTGGAGTGGTACCTGTGTGGGGAGGACCCCTCCACAGGCCTGGCCAAGCTGCAGCAGAGCAACCAGCCCTCACAGCTCTGCGGACATGTCTTCAAAGTGGGCGAGCCCACCTACTCATGCAGGTAAGCAGGCAGTATGCTGACACATGATTCCCAGTGTAGGGATGGTCTTATAATCGACTACCAAGCTATGTCCAGTGAATATCAGAATCCCTAGCATGAATCCCTAGCATATACACTAGAGCTAGACACTAGAGCTAAAATTGTCAAGATAGTCACTTCCTAACCCAGATGTTTAGGTTTATTACAAACAGCAGAACTTTTAAGAATGCACACAGGTACAATTTCTAACTTAGTAGCCCGGTGAACTGGGTCACGTTGTTAAGTCCTAGAGGCAACATTAAGCCCTGACGGGTAACAGTGTCTGGAGCTTGAGCACAAGTTAGGGTCACTTCCTGCTCTCACTTGATCAGCTTGACATCACTGACCTGGAAACCCCACTAGTTGGTCCTTGCACACACCTTGATGTAATACGATTCAGTTGCTATCAGTGCAATATATTTAGGATATTAACTGCACATTTTATGATTTTTTGTTGTTTTAGTTTTTTTACACAGGGCAGGATAACCGTGTGTGTATTTCCTGAAACATGATCAAACTGTTTCCACGGGAGTCCGTTTTCTGTGGCCGTGCTCTCACTGACCTCTTTGTCTCTGCAGGGAGTGTGCCGCTGACCCCACATGTGTGCTGTGTATGCAGTGCTTCCTGGGCAGTGTGCACAAAGAACACCGCTACAGGGTAAGCACAGTAGCCCCACACTTTGGGAGAATTTCCCAGCATTTGTCTTCCATAAACTGGTGTGTCTTTGGAGGCAGAGCGACTCGGTCCAGTTGTACTGAGCAGTGATGAGCGGTGCTATTGTGTGAGAGGGGTCACCCAGTGTCTGGACTCCCAGAGGCTTCTGCTCTGAATCCAGGCTGGGGATCAGGGCTAATCCCATTTGGGGCTGGCTGACTTGGCTGCTCTGCTGACATGCAGAAGCCAGTGAGCAGTCCTGTCTGTCCAGGACTCAGTCCCCCTCTGGGCTAAGGCTCTCCAGGGGCTCATGGACACACACACACAAACACACACATGAGCCCTACGTGTGTGTGTGTGAATATTCTCAACAATTAGAATCGTCTGGTTCAGAGCACTCAATTTTGTGTCGTCTGGTCTCGAGAGGCCGTCATCGAGGATTGGGTTGGTAGTGGCAGTCCCATTTGTGTTGGGGTTTGATGTGTGTGTGTGTGTGTGTGTCAAAGTAGCTTCTAATTTCAGAGATCTCAAAATCAACACACTGTTCATTCCAGAGGACTAGATGCGAGTGCGTACATCTGTAACGGAAGCGGGTGCTCTTGGAGTGTGTGTGTGTGTGTGTGTGTGTGTGTCCGTGCTACCTCATCCCTCACCACTTGTCCTCCTTCTCCCTTCAGATGACTACCTCTGGGGGAGGGGGCTTCTGCGACTGTGGAGACACGGAGGCCTGGAAGAAGGGCCCTTACTGTCACAAACACGAGCCCAACATCAGCGACGCCTCTCAGGAGGTCCGAGCCCCACACACACACACACACACACACACCGTGTCACACACACACACCGTGTCACACACACACACCGTGTCACACACACACACCGTGTCACACACACACACCGTGTCACACACACACACCTGTCACACACACACCTGTCACACACACACCGTGTCACACACACTAGTCCTTCACTGCTCCTTCCACGCCAGTCGCCGTCACACAACCTGCACTTCACCCAGAGAGGTGTGCAACAGTACGAGGGACATTATTATTATTATATGTAACAGGGACATTATTAAGACAACATGGGATGCAGTATTGTATCTGACACGGCCTCACTCTTGACTTGACATCCTGTACATATGGTTACCACACAATAAGCACGACGCGCAGCCAGTCATGTTAAATGACGTTCCTACCTGGAGCAGCTGATCCGTGTCCAAGGCCCCTGACCCTGTGGCTGTGTGTGATTCAGGACCCGCTGGCCCACATGTCCGCCGACATGATCGCCCGCTGCTACAACGTCTTCTCCATCATCCTGAAGTACGCCGTGGACATGCTCACCTGGGACAAGGAGGACGAGCTGCCCGAGGGCCTGGAGCCTCCGTACGTACACACACACACACACACAAGCCAATTCACTTACACGCACACGCATGGATTCCCACTTTGGATCCTTGGCTCCATAAGCAAGCCCCCCAGGCCCATTCGATGCGTGTCTTTCCCCCCCAGAGATCGAGGTGACACCTACTACTGCATGCTCTTCAACGATGAGGTGCACACGTACGAACAGGTCATCTACACCCTGCAGAAGGCGGTCAACTGCACCCAGAAAGAGGCCGTCAGTTTCGCCACCACGGTGGACAGGGACGTGAGTGACCTTCGATTCGTTTTTTCCCCTATAGGCTTTGGTTCTCAGTACCGGAACACACTGATATACTGTGCCAAGGCGATAAACCTGACTCCTGTATCACCTGTTCTACAGGGACGTAAATCAGTGCGCTATGGGGACATCCAATACTGCGAGCAGGCCAAGTCAGTCATAGTGGTAAGAACTCCTCTTCTGACAAACCTTATTTGACTCTAATGAGCTCTGGGAGGGGTAATATGCGGTCGTCTTGATGAATGGTCTGTGTCTGTGTGCGTGTGGGCGCAGAGGAACACCAGTCGTCAGTCCAAGCCTCTGCGGGTGCAGGTCATGCACTCCTCAGTGGTGGCTCACCAGTGCTTCGCTCTCAAGGCCCTGGCCTGGCTGGGACACGTCATAGGATACTCAGGTCAGACTCCCATCCAGCCAGGAGTCCATCTGACATCTGGATCAGCCACTGCTCTCTGCAAGACACCTGCTGGCTTGTGTATAGTAAGTGTGTGTGTGTGTGCAGATGCCCTGCGGAGGATCTTGTGCCAGGTGGGTCTGCAGAGAGGGCTGGAGGGGGAGAACTCGTCGCTCGTGGACACCCTCATGCTCTGTGACTCCAAGATGTGGAAAGGTGAGAAGGAGGGCCAGGGAATCCCAGAAGTCAACACTTAACCCTTGTGCTGCCTTCGGGTCACATGACCCAAAGGTTCATAACGAACCATCGTTGTGTTTACCCAATTTTACCCAATACAAAAACAAATAAAAATAATTTTCTTTTAACCTTCGCAATGTGGGTGGTCTGAGACAGCCCAACGGTTAAAATAAAATGCTTCAGTTTGGTTTTGTATGCGATAAAGTTGGCGCAATACGACGGTGGGTCACAATGACTGATGGGTCAGAATGACCCGAAGATAACACAAGGGTTAACACATTTGCATGCCAAATTAGTTTCATTTCAAAGTGAATACGGTTCCCAATAGGATTGCATCTATGTATTTAACAGTATTCAAATGGAACGAGCCCGAATGTTTTCCTGAGCCCATACAGCTGTAAAAAGGTCTGATATGAACCCCCTCCCCGTTCTGAATTCCATTCATGCCTCCCTTCCAGGAGCCAGGAATGTCTACCACCAGCTCTTCATGAGCAGCCTTCTCATGGACCTCAAATACAAGAAGCTGTTTGCCATCCAGTTTGCAAAAGTAAGACCTCCCTTCCTCCCCTGCTCTCTGTCCCGGGAGCCTGGGTTCCCTGTGAAGGGCTAGCCGGCCCTCTCACAGCGGTGCGAACAGCCACACATTCTCCCACCAGAGCAGGACTGGAGGTGCTAATGTCAACCCTCTTATCCAGCCGGGCCCCCTAACGAGGAACAAAACTTGTTGACGTTACTTGCGCTGGGGGGCAGCAGGACGCCACGGCTGCCCACTCCTGGATGGCAGCTGTACTCTGTGTACTGGTTTCTATGTGTGTGGTGCATATTCGGTATTGTTGGTTTAAGTCTGTGTTGAACTGCTGACTGATCTGACCGGTTTGATTAAACCAGCTGATGTGGTTTAAGTGCACACACTACGCACACAGGCACATAGCCATGAACACACCCACCCACACTTAAGTAGTTGGGCTGGCGAGGGCAGCACAGTCTCCCAGGCCTAGCAGAGAGACAGACATCTGGTCTGCTCTCAACCTGACCGCTGCCTGGCCACACCCATAGACTCTGCCACGCGCACAAACACACATTTGACCAACACACTTACCTGAGCCAAACAACCATAGAGAAAATATATATAGACTGTCCTGATCACTGGACAATGATGCATTATAGCTGGGCTCCATTCCAGAAGATCAGCTCTTTATGTTCAAATTTTGACAAATGTTTATTGAAACTCATGATGATAAATTAATATGTATGTACGTATGTGTGTGTGTTCAGTAGTCCACAGGGGTTTTCTGTGGTCCTGTGTCTATGCTCTTAAGAGCGGGGGGGTCTGAGGTCAAAGGGCTTCCACAAGGGGAAGTAGGATGAAGTTGGCCCTAGGCACTGATCCAAAATCAGGGGGGGGGGGGGGGGGGGTTGTGTAAAGGGCGGCCCACGGCCTTTGACCTGGAGGTGAATCTCCCTCCTCCCCCTTGTTGTCGTTTAGAATTACCGGCGCCTCCAGACAGATTTTATGGAGGATGACCACGAGCGTGTAGTGTCAGTGACCTCTCTGTCAGTTCAGCTCTTCACCGTCCCCACCATGGTGAGTAACCCCCCCCCCCTCCGCCCGTATACACCTCCCACACACACACCTCTCTTCTTCTTTTGTCTCCTCCTTCCCCCCCCTCCCCCCACCCGCCACCGGTAGAATTATGAACGCTTGCAGAGCGACTATGTGAAAGATGACCACGACAGGGAGTTCTCGGTCACTGACCTCTCCGTGCAAATGTTCACTGTGCCCTCCCTGGTGAGTATGGGCGGGAGGGGGAGGGGGGGGGGCACTGGGAAATGCATGCTGAGAAAACACCTGGATTTGAGTGTAGAGAGTAAGTCATGTCTCCTCCGAGAGAAAGCGGTCATGACGAGGGGACAATGTCCTGAGAGTAATGCCATCATGACCGGTTCAGAGGGGTCTTCCTGTTGTGAGAACTGCTTGATCTTCACCGCTGATGAAAAATACATGTAAAAAACACAAAAGCTGCATGAGGTCCGTTCTCTCAACCATCCATCCATTTAATTTGACGTTGTAAATGTATTGTAGATAATGAATACATTTGTGTGGTAGATTGCAGTCAAATGTCTGTGAAGTGTCAGTAGTTTTTACCTGTCGTGTAATGTCATTAGATGGTGTGCTGTGAGTGTATTTAGATAATACAAACACAAACAAACATCTACACAAGTAGGAATTTACCGATATCAGATTAAGGCAGGTAGATTTGACTACATGGGTGATTGGATATCTGCCAGCTGAGCATCAATACATTCCTTATGGGGAGGACTCTGCATCAGAGCGTGCACCATCTCCCCCTGACGTCCAGTCTCTCACCCTGCAGGCGCGCATGCTGATCACCGAGGAGGACCTGATGACCACCATCATCAGGACGTTCGTGGACCACCTGCGCCACCGAGACCTGCAGGGCCGCTTCCAGTTCGAGCGCTACACGGCCCAGCAGGCATTCAAATTCAGGCGCGTCCAGAGCCTCATCGGAGACCTCAAGTAAGATCCCAGGGCAGGCAGTCCTGAGGACCAGGGCAGGCAGTCCTGAGGACCAGGGCAGGGAGTCCTGAGGGCCAGGGCAGGGAGTCCTGAGGGCCAGGGCAGGGAGTCCTGAGGATTAGGGCAGGGAGTCCTGAGGACCAGGGCAGGGAGTCCTGAGGACCAGGGCAGGGAGTCCTGAGGGCCAGGGCAGGGAGTCCTGAGGGCCAGGGCAGAGAGTCCTGAGGATTAGGGCAGGGAGTCCTGAGGACCAGGGCAGAGAGTCCTGAGGACCAGGGCAGGGAGTCCTGAGGACCAGGGCAGGCAGTCCTGAGCAGGGTAGAGAGGCTGGCCTAGTGCACACACTGTGTGACAGACCTCGCGCCTCAGTACCAGAGTTAATGAAGGCGTTCTGGAATGTGAGGAGGGAGTGTGAATGTGTGACAGCTCATGTGAGCTTGTTATTGTCAAGGTTGTTGTTTTTGTCATTAGCACTGTGTTGACAGATGAGCGTGTTTAGTCAGAGAGTGTAAAGTAGAGTCAAAACGTGTGTGTGTGTGTGTGTGTCCAGATACGTCCTGATCAGTCGGCCTAATGAGTGGAGCGACCAGCTCAGGGAGAAGTTCCTGGAGGGCCTGGACACCTTCCTGGAGCTGCTCAAGTGCATGCAGGTACATTTACATTTAGTCATTTAGCAGACGCTCTTATCCAGAGCGACTTACAGTAAGTACAGGGACATTCCCCCTGAGGCAAGTAGGGTGAAGTGCCTTGCCCAAGGACACAACTTCATTTGGCACGGCCGGGAATCGAACCGGTAACCTTCAGATTACTAGCCCGACTCCCTTACCGCTCAGCCGCCTGACTCCCACCCCCTCCCCACACCACCCCCTCCCCACACCACCCCCTCCCCACCCCTCCACCTCCCATCTCTGGCATGGGGTCATGCTGCTCCTGCTTCTGCTGTGTCGGGGGGCTGATGGTGTGTGTGTGTGTCAGGGCATGGACCCTGTGGTGAGGCAGGTGGGCCAGCACATAGAGATGGAGCCAGAGTGGGAGGCGGCTTTCACCCTGCAGATGAAGCTCACCCACATCATCTCCATGATGCAGGAGTGGTGCGCCACAGACGTGAGTCCCACTCAGACACCCCCTCAGGGACACGCTTAGTACTCCCTTTCTCACACACACACACACACAAATCCAGTCTCCTCATCTTCCTCCTTCTCCAGACACACACACATCCTTTTGTCTGCCTCCGTCGCGCACACGTCCATCTCACCTGTGTCGTTTCTGCCGCTTGTGTGTGTTCGTCTGCCGGTTCTCTCTCCCCCCCCCCCCAGGAGCGTGTGCTGATTGACGCCTATAAAATGTGCCTGGCAGCCCTCACCCACTGCCACAGCGGCTTCACAGACGGGGAGCAGCCCATCACACTGAGCATGTCGGGCCACTCGGTCGACACCATCCGCTACTGTGTCTCCCAGGAGAAAGTCAGCATCCACCTCCCAGTGTCCCGCATCCTGGCCGGTAGGACACCCCCCCCCCCCCCCCTTACTGGACAGCACCTTCCACCAACCACCACAACGTGGACGACTCCCGCTTTGAATGCACGTTGTATCTAATGGGTCATAGAAGCTTGAGATCTCTCCTGGTTTGTTGTTTTTCAGGTCTCCATGTTCTCCTCAGTAAATCGGAGGTGGCCTACAGATTCCCTGAGCTGTTGCCCCTGGTGAGCGCCACTCCGTATCCCGACAGCGTTCTCTCCTCTGCCCCCTGTTCCCTCTGTTCTAATGTGTTCTCCCCCCCCCCTCCTCAGAGTGAACTGAGCCCCCCCATGCTGATAGAACACCCCCTCCGCTGCCTGGTCCTCTGTGCCCAAGTGCACGCTGGGATGTGGAGGAGAAACGGCTTCTCGTTGGTCAACCAGGTGAGACCCAGTCCTGCCATTCCCAACTGCCTCCCAGCCAACATCCTCACACCATGTGCTAGCATGGTGTTAGCTAGCTGATTTTGTATGTGTAGAATACCCCCCTCTCTAACAGTCGTGTCTCTCTCTGTGGGCAGATCTACTACTACCACAACGTGAAGTGCAGAGTGGAGATGTTCGACAAGGACCTCACCATGCTGCAGGTACGACCCAGACAGCGAGCCTAGCGTCCCCCTCTGTGCCGGCTGTGTTGTGGAGAGCCCTAGAGCCTAGCGTCCCCCTCTGTGCCGGCTGTGTTGTGGAGAGCCCTAGAGCCTAGCGTCCCCCTCTGTGCCGGCTGTGTTGTGGAGAGCCCTAGAGCCTAGCGTCCCCCTCTGTGCCGGCTGTGTTGTGGAGAGCCCTAGAGCCTAGCGTCCCCCTCTGTGCCGGCTGTGTTGTGGAGAGCCCTAGAGCCTAGCGTCCCCCTCTGTGCCGGCTGTGTTGTGGAGAGCCCTAGAGCCTAGCGTCCCCCTCTGTGCCGGCTGTGTTGTGGAGAGCCCCTCCTCACTGTGTTTGTACCCTGCCGTCTCCTCCCCAGGCTGGGGCCTCCATGATGGACCCCAACCACTTCCTGATGATCGTGCTGAGCCGCTTCGAGCTCTACCACATCTTCAGCTCGGCCGAGTGCAGGAAGAGATACAACCGAGAGAACGCCAACAAGGTCCGCTCTCTCTGCTACGTGTGTGTGTGTGCGTGCGTGCTCGGTACTGTCCGACATGTATGCCTCTGGTCCAGCTGAACTGAGTGTGTGTGTGTGTGTGTCCTAGGATGTGATCCAGCAGAACAACACACTCATAGAGGAGATGCTGCACCTCATCATGATGGTTGTGGGTGAGTGAGGCCCGGTTCTGTACCTGCCTACGGTCCACGATGGCGGCCGTGCTGGTGGTGAGGGCGTGGGCTGACCCAGAGCTGTGTTCCCTCTGTGACAGGGGAGCGCTTCGTGGCCGGCATCGGCCAGGTGGAGTCATGTGACGAGATCAAGAGGGAGATCATCCACCAGTTGTGCATCAGACCCATGGCCCACAGTGAACTGGTCAAAGCCCTCCCGGAGAACGTGAGTCTCTCTCTTTCTGTCCTCTGCTCTCTCCTTCTATCCCCTTGTCTTTCTCCTCCCTCTCTCTCTCTCTTCCCTCCCTTCTCTCTGTGTAACCACACCCGGTCAGGCTGTCCAACTGAATATTTCACATCCCATATCTGGGAAAACAGATTGTTGCCAAACAATGTTTAACCAGTGACATAAGCTGTTGTGGCATCTGGTTTCACCTCCCTTGTTTCCCACAATCCACAAACCATCTGGACCTCTGGGTGGAGGACACTTCCTGCTCCCATTGGATGGCTGCTCTCCATCTGTGGCACCAGACTGACACCTAGTGGGCGGCTGTGGCACCACAGGCCCACGCTCCCATTTAGAAACTAACTCGTTCCTTCTCTCTGTCGTCCCCCTCTCCTAGGAGAACAAGGAAACCGGCATGGAGAGAGTGATTGACTCGGTGGCTTCGTTCAAGTAAGTGCCCCCTCTCGCTGTCCGTAGCCCCTTGACCCTTCATGACCAGCGGGGCGTGTCATGTGTTCACCATGGCGACGTGTGCTGTGCCCGCCCACAGGAAGCCCGGCGTGACGGGCAGGGGACTCTACGAGCTCCGGCCGGAGTGCGCCAAGCAGTTCAACCTGTACTTCTACCACTACTCCCGCGCCGACCAGTCTAAGGTATGCTGAGGGTGGGGGTGTGAGGACAGGGTGGGGGGTGTGAGGACAGGGTGGGGGGTGTGAGGCCAGGGTGGGGGGTGTGAGGACAGGGTGGGGGGTGTGAGGACAGGGTGGGGGGTGTGAGGACAGGGTGGGGGTGTGAGACAGGGTGGGGGTGTGAGGACAGGGTGGGGGTGTGAGGACAGGGTGGGGGTGTGAGGACAGGGTGGGGGTGTGAGGACAGGGTGGGGGGTGTGAGGCCAGGGTGGGGGGTGTGAGGCCAGGGTGGGGGGTGTGAGGACAGGGTGGGGGGTGTGAGGCCAGGGTGGGGGGTGTGAGGCCAGGGTGGGGGGTGTGAGGACAGGGTGGGGGGTGTGAGGCCAGGGTGGGGGGTGTGAGGCCAGGGTGGGGGGTGTGAGGCCAGGGTGGGGGGTGTGAGGCCAGGGTGGGGGGTGTGAGGCCAGGGTGGGGGGTGTGAGGACAGGGTGGGGGGTGTGAGGACAGGGTGGGGGTGTGCTAAACACGCTGTGTTCTCTGTCACAGGCAGAGGAAGCGCAGAGGAAGCTGAAGAGACAGAATGGAGAGGATACGGGTAAGAGCCACGCCTCACCACTGGTCCCGTTCCATCTGGATCGGTTGTTTGTTTCACCTGCCATCCCTGTATCATCATCACTGTCTGGACGTGTGTGTGTGTGTGTGTGTTGCAGCCCTGCCTCCTCCGGTGCTGCCTCCCTTCTGCCCGCTGCTGGCCAGCCTGGTGAACGTGCTGCAGTGTGACGTGCTGCTGAGCATGCTGGGAGCCGTGCTGCAGTGGGCCGTGGAGCCCAGCGGGGGGCACTGGTCCGAGTCCATGCTGCAGAGGGTGAGGGGCCCGCTGGACGCTCTGTGTGCGTGTGTGTCTGTGTGACAGTAGGCACAGCTAACTGTGTCCCCTGCCCACCAGGTGCTCCACCTGATCGGCATGGCGCTGCTGGAGGAGCAGCAGCAGCTGGAGAACAGCAGCGAAGACCACGACGTCACCTTCCACTTCACCCTGAAGATCTCCCGTGAGTCCTCTCGTCTTCACACTCGCCTTCCTCTCCCTTCAAACTCGTCTCCACGAGTCGTTCTCTTACTGGCAGCCCAGTTGTCTGTGTGTGTGTGTGTGTATAACTGGTGCTCCGCCCCTCCTCCTCTGCCCCAGGCCCAGCGGAAGCCCCCAGTAACACGGCCAGTATCCTGGCCCTGCTAGAGACCCTCCAGAACTCCCCCCACTTGGAGGTCCACAAAGACATGATCCGCTGGATCCTGAAGGTGAGCACCCCCCCCTCCCCCCCCCCTCTCCCTCCATCTACCCACAACAGGCTTACACTGGGCTTTCTGTTCATGTCGTGACCACTGGGTGGCAGCATAGGACCTTTTTATCACGCTGCGCTCGTGACGAAAATACTAGGCGCCGAAGATGCTGTTTTGAGGTGTTTTCTAGTCCTAATGCATCTACAATATTCCGTCCCCCTGAACAGACGGTGGCCGTTATCAAGACGATGAAGGAGAGGACCGTGGCTGCGCCGGTCACAACCAGCGGGGAACGTTCACAGGAGGAGGTGATACTCACACACACACACACACACACACGTTTCCACTACCATACTAGCAGCTAAAGGCAGCAGCATCACAACCGTGATTTGAACGCGTGTCCAAGGCGTCATTGTGTTACCGCTCCCCTCCCAGCTGGTCCCGGACAAAGACAAGGCGGAGCGCAAGAGGAAGGCAGAGCTGGCCCGCCTGCGCCGGGAGAAGATCATGGCCCAGATGTCTGAGATGCAGAGACACTTCATCGACGAGAACAAGGAGCTGTTCCAGCAGAGCCTGGAGGAGCTGGAGGCCTCCAGCTCCACATCCATGGAGCACAGGTACTCTGGAGTACACACACTACCAGACAAGCCATCGCTCACACACACACACATTATCCTACTCACCACACCGCTAGAAGCAGGCCGTCACAGAGCAGCGTTGAACAGCAAGGTCCCCCCCCCCCCGGTGTCTGACCCGTGCCCTGCCCCCCCTCCAGCCCCACCACGCCGGACGCGGCGCTGCTGTGCGTGGGCCCGCGGCGCTCCCGGCCCCTGGAGAAGCGGCAGGTGGTCACCTGCATCCTGTGCCAGGAGGAGCAGGAGATCCGAGCGGACGGCAAGGCCATGGTGCTGGCCGCCTTCGTCCAGCGCTCCACCGTCATGTCCAAGAACCGCAAGAGGCCGCCGCACGACCCCGGTGAGACGCGGGGGGTGGGCTCGGTCTGGCCTGGCGTTGGCCCGCCCTTCTTTTGACACGCTGAGCGTAAATGTTGTAGCCAGGTGCGTGCGGAGCTTTCAGTGTGCCGAGCGGGTCAGGAGGTCCCCGTAGCTTCTCTGCCTGCTGGGATGGTACCATCCAGGGTAGGTCTGTTCCGTCTGACCCCCGGGCCTCTTGTGTTTCCCCCCCCCCCCCCCCCCCCCCCCAGACCGCTACGACCCCCTCTTCATGCACCCGGACCTGTCGTTTGGCACCCACACGGGCAGCTGTGGCCACATCATGCACTCTCACTGCTGGCAGAGGTGAGTCAGACCCCCCCCCCCCCACCAACCACACCACTGACCCCCCCCCCCCCCCCTACATGGTTCCCTGTGCAGCGACTCAGCGTGGAGCTGTAACCCGTGTGCGCGCGCGTGTGTGCAGGTACTTTGAGGCGGTGCAGGCCAAGGAGCAGCGCCGGCAGCAGCGGCTGCGGGTGCACACCAGCTACGATGTGGAGAACGGCGAGTTCCTGTGTCCGCTGTGCGAGTGCCTCAGCAACACGGTCATCCCCCTGCTGCCCCGCCGCGCCAAGACCTCCAGCAGGTGCTGCTCGGGGCGCGGAGCTCGCGCGCACACACACACACACACACAATGTGGCTCACACTATATAGCTCACACGCGCTGCACTGCAAACGCTGTGCTCCAAAGACCCACACGCCCACGTGCCTGGGTACTGCGCGTCCTCCATCCACGCTAGACACGAAAACACCCGCCGCCGCCGCCGCCACCGCACGCCCCAGCCTGAGGGGTGTCCGGTGTGTTGACCTGTGGACCCCCTCCTCTCTCCTCCCTCAGCTTTGAGCAGCCTGGTCTGGAGCTGTGGATGAAGAGCACCGGTCAGCAGGTCCGAGCCCTGCACTCGGCCCACAGGAAACTCAACCCAACCAGTGAGTATGCAGCCACACCTGGGGACCAATGACCTGACCGACCCTGCAATTAGATTTCACTTTATTTTATATGGTATATCAAAACAAGTGAGTGCATGCGGTAAATATAAAATAAATCAGGACGATGTAACGTAGATAGGATGTGTGCAGCACCATTACAAGTACACAGCCCTTTAGCCAGTAGTACAAAAGGCTATTTGGATTTAATGTAGGATATCATCCAACATGTGTGTGTGTGTGTGTGTGTGTGTGTGTGTGTGTGTGTGTGTGTGTGTGTGTGTGTGTGTGTGTGTAGGCACTGAGGAGATGGAGGAGACCAAACCAGAGGACGAGATCCCTCCACCGGACGGCTTCGCCGTGGACCACACTCCCACGTAAGTGACCCACCACGCCCCCCTCCGGCGACACGCCCGCCCTCCGACCTCACCACCAGCCTGGGGGTCCTCACCGCCCCCCCCCTCTCCCCCCAGGAACCCCTACTCCAGCACCATCAGGGAGATGCTGACCACGTTCGGCACGGCGACCTACAAAGTTGGCCTGAAGGTGCACCCCAACGAGCAGGACGCCCGCGTGCCCATCGTGTGCTGGGGCAGCTGTGCCTACACCATCCAGTCTATAGGTCAGTGCCCTCACCCTCTCCGCCGCCACGGTCACGCCCGCCCTTCTCCCACGCCGCCGTGGGGCTCTGCGCCGTGAGCAGGCTTCTCACGGCTCCTTGTTCCCCTTACAGAGAGACTGTTGGTGGACGAGGACAAGCCTCTGTTTGGAAGTTTACCTTGCAGACAGGTGGGGTCTCTTTACATGTTATGCACTTCACGCGGCCCTAATGCGAATGAAGCCAGTTGAGGTTTTCGGTGAGAGGCTTATGTGTGTGTGTGTGTGTGTGTGTGTGTGTGGGTGTGCAGGATGACTGTCTGAGTTCTCTGGCCAGGTTTGGCTCGGCGTGTTGGATAGCGACGAGTCTACCGACCGTACAGGCCCACTTTATCAGACTTCTAGCAGGTAACACTCCACTGGAGACTAGCTACTAGGCTACTGCTAACCACCCCATGATCTGTGTTCTCACTCTACCTAGTTGTTAGAATCCCCTGCTACACTGACTGTGTGTGTGTGTGTGTGTGTGTATGCAGCGCTGGTTCCAGACCCTCAGGAGAAGGCTCCATGTATCCTGGACATAGACATGTTCCACCTGCTGGTGAGGGAGAACACCTTCAGCGGCAGCCAAAGCAAACACATATGATGCCATAACCAATCAGAATACAATCTGGTCTCCTGTTGGCTCCTTCTCTCACCTCTCTCCTCCTCCTCCTCTCTCCGGTCCAGGTGAGCCTGGTGCTGTCCTACCAGGCGGTGCACTGCCAGGACTCGTCAGGGCTGAGCATGGACGCAGCCCAGCTCCACTTCCTCCACCTGGTCACGGTGGGCCACCTGGTCCAGATCCTCCTCACCTCAGGCCCAGGTTTGACCCTCCACCCTGGCTGCTAGAGCAGAGTAGTGGCCCTCCACCCTGGCTGCTAGAGCAGAGTAGTGGCCCTCCACCCTGGCTGCTAGAGCAGAGTAGTGGCCCTCCACCCTGGCTGCTAGAGCAGAGTAGTGGCCCTCCACCCTGGCTGCTAGAGCAGAGTAGTGGCCCTCCACCTTAGCTTGTCCTCTTCTGGAGCTCATGACTTCATGCTTGGAGGAGATGACCCTCCGGGATCCCCCGAGCGGGATCGGGGAACGTCAGGTGGGATGTTGGGTGTCTGAACTCTTGTGTGACTCCACAGTGGAGGCGGCCATGGACCAGGAGAGTGGAGGAGCGGAGAGGGAGGAAGAGGAGGCCATCTGCCGGCTCTACAACACAATCAGAACACACCTGGGGAGGTCAGTCTACACACACACACACACGCACACACACACATGGGTCCCAATCCTGTGTGCCATGCTGCCCTACGATGTGTCATTGTAACAGTCATCTGTGTGTGTGTGTGTGTGTGTGGGGGACAGTTCTCTACCTGAGCTGACCTCAGGGTGGCACCTGTGGCGCTGTGTAAAGGCTGGCATCCTGCCCTACCTGAGAGCAGCTGCCCTCTTCTTCCACCACCTCAACGGAGCCCCCACCCCGCCTGAGCTGCACGGTAGGACTCACACACACACACTCACGCACACCCACGCTCCCAGTCGGTTATGGACAGAAGTGGATCCTTCCGGATGCTGACGTAGCTGTGCTGTTTCAGCGTTAGGGTCCGGGCAGTGGGAGGTGCTGTGTGGGTACCTCAACCTGCCAACCAACCTGTTGCAGCTCTACTGCAGTTACCAGGAGCTGCTGGAGCCTCTGCTCAAGGGGTGAGACACACACACACATAATCCTCCCCCACACACACACACACATTTATTCTTGCCTCTTCCCAACGGTTGACCTCCTGCTGGTGTTCCTCCTGTCCTCCAGGTGGTGCTCTCACCCAGACATGAGGCAGACTCTCCAGGGAGGCGGCTCTCTCGTCAGGTCAGTGCTGCACGAGTATAAGAACCATAGATATATATAAACACTAGATGTCTCGTCCACGTTGCCGGACAACGGAGTCGAACGTCCGCACGTGGCGGCCATCTTGCTACAGTCAACTCGCTCACCCATAACATTGTGTTTATGCTACATGTACTTTTTAAATGACCATAACTTTCTAAATTTTCAACCGATTTTGAAACGGTTTGGTTTGTTATCGACGTCAGAGATGTCGGTATGCCACTGCATACTTATGAATAATTATGTTATTTAAAAAAAATAGAATAGAAGTATGCAGTGGCATAACGACATCTCTGACGTCGATAACAAACCAAACCGTTTCAAAATCGGTTGAAAATTTAGAAAGTTATGGTCATTTAAAAAGTACATGTAGCATCAACACAATGTTATGGGTGAGCGAGTTGACTGTAGCAAGATGGCCGCCACGTGCGGACGTTCTAGACTCCGCCGTAAGACATCTAGTGTTTATATATATCTATGATAAGCACTGCCTGCTGGAGTGGAGTGATTAGGTCCAGATTATTGAAAACTGAACAGACTGTTAGTTGTTAAAGTCCTTTGTGTGTGCGTGTGCAGTTTTCCCAGAGAATCGAATCGCCTCATAGACCTTCCAGATGACTACAGCGCCCTCATAAACCAAGCCTCCAGCTTTACGTGAGCGTCCTAAAGTCCACCTCCTCACCGTCACAGAAGACGGGCCGAACACGCCCATCAGAGCCCAGCTTCTCCACAGACGACCTCCTGACACGCTGTCCCCTCTCTCTCTCTCTCTCTCTCTCTCTCTCTCTCTCTCTCTCTCTCTCTCTCTCTCTCTCTCTCTCTCTCTCTCTCTCTCTCTCTGACGCCCAGGTGCCCCAAGTCCGGGGGGGACAAGTCTCGTGCGCCCACCCTCTGCCTGGTGTGTGGCACCATGCTGTGTTCCCAGAGCTACTGCTGCCAGACGGAGCTGGAAGGGGACGACGTGGGAGCCTGCACCGCGCACACCTTCGTCTGCGGGGCCGGCCTGGGCCTCTTCCTCAGGTACTGAGGGGAGGAGAGCGTGGGCGGGGTGGGTGGGCTTTCTTTGGTTTGTTGATTGACCCGGGTGCAGTGCATGTTGGGGGCGAACACGAGCACAGTCAGGGCCCCCCGAACCTCTAATCCCGACCTCTCGAGATGATGCCTTTCGATTGGCCGACATGCTTTCCTGCTCCTGTTGTGTAGGGTGAGGGAGAGCCAGGTTCTCTTCCTGGCTGGTAAAACAAAGGGCTGCTTCTACGCTCCGCCATACCTGGACGACTATGGGGAGACGGACCAGGGCCTCCGGTGAGACGCACGCTTTATTTGGGTTCTATCCATCCTCCATCGCTAACCTGTGTGTAGGTTATGAATCTGCTGTCGTCATCTCATCATGATGGGCCTAGCTGGAAAAGGGTCACTCATGCATTGTTTAAGCCCTTAATGTGTGTGTGTGTGTGTGTGTGTGTGTGTTCAGGCGGGGGAACCCCCTGCATCTGTGCCGGGAGCGCTACCGCAAGATCCAGAAGCTGTGGCGGCAGCACAGTGTCACAGAGGAGATCGGCCACGCCCAGGAGGCCAACCAGACCCTGGTGGGCATCGACTGGCAGCACCTGTGATGTCAGCCTCCGCACCAGAGGTCACGCGCGTCTCCAGAACTCAGGCACGCCGGGGGGGGGGGGGGTCTGCACATGGGGGAGAGCAGTTGTCATGGCAACATTGCTTCACCTCTCTCCTGCCTCCTCTCCCTTCCTCTGTCCTTCAAGTCAGAGTGGATGAATGCATGTAGGTTTTTCTTTTTCATTTTGCCTATATCTTTGGGAAAGAATGTGCTCTTTTCTTTGTAATTTAAGAATTTAAAGGAGAATATATATGTATATGTGTGTATATATATACACACATATACATAAAGCATATAGCAACATTGCAGCATCGGGTCACCACGGATCGCTGGGTGGGACACAGTCACTTAACAATGACTTCTAGTAATGCTTTTTTCATTCTGCTCATCAAAAATGTGATTAAATTATTTCTGAGGTAGATGGCTGAAGAATTTGATTATTTACGTTGGGATTTGCTTTGCTACTAAACGCTTTGTGTTTGTTCTGAGCGAGCACAAATGTAACCCCTCGCATGGCAGGCAGTGAGTCATCAGGATCGCAGGCCGTTCCATTTCAATTGGAAGTCCAAATCCTGTCCCACCAGTCGAAAGGAGAAATCCCCCTTGTAAATGAATGTATGTTTCGGTGATTAACCTGATATTTGGATTTTCTGCTTTTATTGAAATGGAATTTTTTTCTGTGTCGGTGGCCCTGCTGAGATGTAAACAGACTTCTGTCTGATAGTACACCACAGTACTCACGGAGCCTCCTTCTCAAAACAGACTTCTGTCTGATAGTACACCACAGTACTCACGGAGCCTCCTTCTCAAAATGGACTTCTGTCTGATAGTACACCACAGTACTCACGGAGCCTCCTCCTCAAAATGGACTTCCAAAAACACAGCACTCAAAGAATCCAAGCCAGCGCTGGGAGAGCACAGACACGTGTGGCTGTGTTTGCGTGTTCAACTCCTGCGTGCCTGTGCGTCTAAGTGTGGGAATCGTAACGGGTGTGTGTCGGAACGTGGTAGTGTTGCTTCAAGTTTTGTACGTTTGCGTGTCTTGAATGTATTCAGACTAATCTTGTCCGTTTTTCCTTTTTGTAACACTATTTAAGTGATCCCTTAACTTACAGACAAGCCTTTTATTTGCAAGGCTATCCTCCCATGTTTGGTAAATGTGTGTGTGGTTGGTTGGAGAGCCATGTGATGTAGTTTACTTTATATCTGACGTTGATGTTGTGTTTTGATGGGGTGCGTTTGTTTTTGGCAATTCTTTTTGTATTGACACTTTTTTTTGAAGTTGCGCAGAAGCCTTTTTTTTCTGTACCAGAACTGAGAGATTTCTCCCTTTACCCCTACTCTCTTTTTATATGAACTGTGAAGTTTATATCAGACGCGGGGCCAAGTTCCTTTCCTGACCCTCCCCCTCAAGTTGTCTCAGGCTGTAGCCAGACGACAGACAAGCAGAAAGCTGTGCATTACAGGTGGACTGATCCAGGTCCAGGTATCGTCCACCAAGCTTGGTAACTGAACAAGATGATTTTTCGCAGGCACTTTAGAGACTCACACACACACACACACTTCTCAGAAGTCGGGTGTTACTCTCCGCTGGCGTATTGACAAGGGGTCCCAAGCCTTCCATCAGTCCTTTGGCATGCACTGATGCTCACATCCATCAACAAGCTCCCAATATCAAGGCTGCATTGCTATTATCACGTCAGACACAGACTTGTTAATATGTGAATTCTTGTATAAATAAGTACATTGTACTATATTGTAAAACCAATAATAAAATAAAACGGAAAAGTAAAAAGTGTTTTTGTAACTTTTTCGGTAAACGTTTCCCCCTTTTGTATGTTTTAAAGCCTAATTGTGCTTCCTTTGTTCTGCATGACCTTGAGAGGGCTTTGTGTGTGCTGCTTAATATCAATATCTAAGTGTTGTCCCAGATCTGTCAGCATCTACCTGTTATACTGCAGACCCAGGGGAGTCAGGAGGATTAAGACTCCCAAGGCCCATCTGGAGCTGATGAGATAATGAGACCAGTTATCCACTTAACCAGTGGTTGAAAGGATTAAGTTGAGGTTGCATTGTTTAAGGGAAGTGAATGTTCACCTAAAGGCATCACTTGTTGCCTATTGTTTTTTCATTAATTGTTTTCTTAACGGCCCAATAAGTTCTATGTCAGGGACACATTCATGTCCAAAATTCATATATTTTTATGAGTGGTTTGAGTTTCTCAACACTGGATATTGAGGCCAACTAAGGATTTGAAGAATTGGGTCATCTCCTTCCTCTGTGGGTAAGGGGGCGGGGGTACTTCTCTGCCTGACTTGAGCTCCACCCCAATATCCCAAGATGCTTTGGCCTCCTTGCGTCAGAGGCCCCTGTCCTTGTCAGGTACCTGACAGGGCTAAGCTGCATATACAAGCTTAGCCCTCTTATCTCCTCAGGTACTATACATGTTCTTTAGATCTAGAGAATATTCCACATCAGGTGGGCATTAAATATTACTAGTTGAGGGCTCTTTCTAGACCAAACTATATAGACAAAATTCTATATTTAGGGTCTCTTGTAGTGCTCACTTATCCAGAGATGTCCTCTAGTCCAGTGGTCTGATGTGTGTCCTGGGCCAGGGTCAGGACCCCCCACTGAGTGAGTCCACAGCTCCCTCCTGATCCCACCAGGTAAAGCTGCAGACCTCCTACTGGGCTCCTAACATGTCCTTTATCTCCTGTGAACCTCCGGCTGCCCTCCTGGCTGCATACTCGCTGTTCAGCTCAAACCCCTACTCGCTCTACTTCCCTACGCCCCTTCCCTTTCTCTTTAAGCATGGAGCAAGTCTCAAATATGGTTCATCTACAAATGATGCATGCACAGAACACACATTCAGACTCACAATCTCTTTATATATTTTATCTTACATAATGGAGTGACTACATTCTCCAACCAACCCACAATGACTGACAGTACTGCTGATCAAAATACACATTTTACAGAAAAGATTAAACTCGATATTACAAAGAAAAAATATATATATTGAGATCACAGAAAAAAAAAGAAGAAAAAAAAAGTACAACTGGTAAGACTTTTTCATAATCACTGAGAAGTGACCCATTTCTACGTGCTCACACTGGTTACTCTGCCAAACTCTTAATTAATTAAACTGCCAAACTGATTGTCTTTCTCTCTCTTTCTCTCTGTCTTCAGTACAGTACAGAACCAGCACCTCATGAACGCATCCAGCAGCTCATCTGGGTCTTCGATCCACGCTAGCCCCTCATAGGAGAACAGAACCAGTGTCCGGTCTCCCTCAGTCTCACCGGAAGCAGACATGTAACCCCAGAGTCACACTTGACACTGTGCAGATGAGCGTGGCTCATGACAGTAATTAAATGGTAATTGTCATATGCATTCTTAATGTGGGTTCAAAGAGTCATATATGTCTGGGCCAGGTACAGGGCAGTCCCCAGGCGCTGTCTCTCGGGGCGGGGGGAGGGGTGAGAGGGGACTGGGAGATTCAGCTCGAATCCCCCGTTCTGCAGCTGCCTGATAAAAGCTGCCATGAGAAAACACTCACGTCTGTCCCCTTCTGTCCCTTTCTTGACACACATGACTTTTTGATTGATGGGGAAAAAAAATGACGGCGTTTTGAGTAGACTAGTAAAATGTTTAACCAAAGACACGTGTCACTGTGTTGCTATAGGGTTACATGTCCTCTCAACAAAGGTTGTGTTATGTCTCTAGAATATAGGAGATAAACTATAACACATGAGGATAGATAAGACTGAATTAGGCTTGATGGTTTCAGGGTCTGACCCATCATGATCATTTCTTTGGGTAGGGGAGGGAATTATTTGTTTCTTTGTATTCCAAAACCCAAATCAATATGTACAGACATTTTGATATGAACAGACATCATCAATCTTTTTTAAAAATAGACTCTGATCAACATATTTACATAATAATATGGACATAATATGATTTTTTTCACATTTTGTTTGATCACTTTCCGTGATGAGTTGGTGAACTTCACTTTTTCAAAGTGGGCATATGTGGACATCTGTGTGTGCGTTTGCTTTGTACAGTATGTAGAGAGTTATGTGTCCATGCATTTATTGTGTGTTTGATAGTGTGTGCACAGGTGTTTCTTCAAGATCTTTCTCCATCCTCTCTCACTCTTTCTCCTGGAGCTCCCGGCAAAGGGGGAGAGACCTCTGTCCCTCGAGGTGGGACCCTCTCAGCTCGCGGCGGCCGCGGCCTCCTCCTCTCCCCCCTCCACCTGGTTGGCCTTGCCCAGAGACGTGATCTTCGCCATCACCCCGGCCAGGGTCTCCTTCACGCCCTTCTCCAGGAGATACCCCTCGCTCTCGCTCTCTGGGTTCTCTGGGTCGGCCAGGGTCTCCAGGGCGGTGGTCAGGTACTGCAGCCCCACCATCACGGCAGACTAAAGGACCACAACGAGGGGAGACATCACATCGCTGTTACCCACTCACCTGCTTGTAAACGGCCAGACAATGTCAGCCACGGCACTTCAGAGGTTGTCTATAAATTGCTGTTGGTCTATTTGCAGTGTTGATCTGAATCACGGTGGATCCTTAAGGGTTGTTTATCTGACCCAGATAGAAACCTTTTTTCCTGCTTAGACTCCACTGTCTCACTGACGGGGCGGTCCTCAAGGTTCCAGGAAGCACGAGTAGCTACCTGTTGCTCTCTGGCCAGATTAACCCCTCTAAGAAACCCTGATCCTGCCTTGCCCTGGCCAACCCAACACACCACACCATGGTTACGCAACCACACTCAATTTCACACTGGAGGCTCTTCAGGACATTGTCATGCTTGATGATCACAGATTGGACTCTAGGGGAGGATATTTGAATAACTCTTACTTAATAGGGGTAAATAATGGCGCGTCACACAAAAGACACGATTCAAATATATGAATTGGAGTTGTATGTGATATATTAGTTTGGATGTGGGTCCCCCATGAGCTTCTGTACCCCTGCTGTATCTGTGTGATACAACAGCAGAGGTGTGGATCCAGATGGGTATACGTTCACTCCAAGTCTGTTTGAGAGGGTTAAGAGGAGCCAATGCCGTGCCATGATTTAGTGCCTGTTTGCCAGGAAGCCACTGGAGATGGGGACAGCTGGCTTTGGCTGTCTCGTGTCCCCTAGATTACTGAGGAAGGTGAGATGTACCATGTGTGTGACTGCTGTGCTCGTCAGCTGTGGCCATATCGGTCCAGCCGAACGCCCCAATGCTCCCCATCACACGCACCTCTAAGACCATGATGGGATCCCTATCAACAAGCTAATGAATGACGCTTCCAGTGGGCCTTCTAAATGTAGATAAACTTGGACGAAAGAAGCAGGTTTTATTCACGGCGCGTCAAACCCCTGCACGTATGTCTCTTACCTCCAGGCCGATAAACAGCATCACCAGAGCCCCAATGCTGTTCATCATGCCTCCGTAGTAGGCAACCAGGGCCTGGCGGCAGCCGCGGGTCCAGATGTTGAGCTCCTCGATGCGGTGGTCGTAGTCGTAGTGGGCTGAGTTGTTGGTCAGGTGGTGCTGGATGCACGGCCGGGGGGAACCAGGGTTGCAGCAGCTGAAGGGGACGCTGTCCATCAGAAACTTGCCCTCCACGTTGCTGAGGACGCGGCTGTGGAGCGGGGGAAAGGAGGCGCACGTCACTATTGGGGACTGACTCATGTACGTTGTGCTGCGCGTACCCAAATGACAGCCCAGAAACAGTGACAACTTGAGGGATTGTACCACAGCGAGTTCCGTCTCTGTAGGTCACATGGCAAAGTATGTGGTGCTTAGAAATCCCAGTCTTAAATGGCAATAAGACTGAAGCCATCAGTCCAGCCTGTTAGTGACTGTTTGGCAGTATGGTTTGTGTAATGAGCTCAGGCTGTAGCTTTGTTGACAGAGGAAGAGATGACAGGATGGGAGGGGCTTCTGAATGAGATTGACAAGGCAACGTTTTACCAGGTTCATTAGAAGTATCCTCTTGATGGGATCATTAGTGAGGGACAGGCACAGCAATGTCCCTGTTGACATGTCCTAGTCAATGAAAACCCTTCTAGAAACGACGCTGTTAAATTGTAGTCATTTCTTACTCGTATCTTGTGATATAGCATGTGTGATAACAGCTATTAGCAGTTGGCAATAGCATTTAGTGTCAAAGTATATTACTGTCTTTGATGTGGCGTGTTATCATGCTTCAGGAGGACAGTAAGCTGCGAGAGACTTAGAAATTAGATCCAGGTAGATTATGGACTTATAAGATGCTAGCACATGAACCCAACTACACTTGCACTGCTCACCTCATAAGCCTCACATTAAACCCACACACATCCCATACATCTGAATGTGAATAAGAGTCCAAAACCTTGTATTGAATATGCTTGCAGCCCTCCATTTCAACTGAAAACTGTTGACTAACAGCCTAGAACTACTATCTGCTCTGGCTGAGGAGCAGTCTAGCTACAACAAAAAAACACAGTATAATTCTCTACCGTTTTCAATACTCACTCTTTGATCTCATCATTGCTGAAGTCCAGATAGCGGTTACTGATCCACTGCACCTCGAACCAGTCCCTGTAGTTGTTGTTACCACAGCAACGGAACTCGATCTGGGTCATGTCCAGAGTCCTCTTCATGAAGCAGCGTCCAGGTGTGTCGGTGTCCTTGTAGAAACGTATGCCGTTCTTCAGCCCCTCGGCCAGGGCAAAGTAGATGGAGAACTGCATCAGGAAGCACAGCAGCGCTGTGATGAAGAGGACGACGTTGAAGAAAATGCAGAAGCACAAGTAGGGTTTCACCATCGGCTTCCACTTAGGGAACTTGGTGGGATCCAGAGAGTCGTGGCATACCTTGCCTCCAAAGGCGTTAAGCCCACAGGCCGCCAGGCCAACTAGAATCAGCAGGTTGGGAACAAAATGGCTCTCATCGTTGTCCATCATTTCACTCCTCTTCCGCAGTTCAATCTTGAAGAAGAGCCCAAGGCTGAAGATCAGGATCCCAGCCATGACAGACAGCCAGTACATGAGCCACAGGCCCTGGGCTAGCTTCACCCGCTTGGGCAAGTCAAACTTCACCTTCATCAGCACCATTCTTACCTCTTAATGCTTTCTATTCCACAAACAAAACTTTTTATGGAATATATTATCAGGACTTGGTAACTTCCTGTTTAAGTTTTTAAATATTGTTTCCCTTGTTTTGTACAGTTGGCTAACTGTTCAAATTCAGTTGATCTTAGACGACGATGTTCCAGTGGAGAGTGTCAGTTGGAAAATTGTAATCCATTCCAGAAGGGAGCCACAGAATGTGATTCAGCAAAGATTTCTCTCTTCGTACCCATTTTGACAAACCTGGAATTAGGACTGTCCATAATGCTAGGTGGGCCTGCCACCATAAACGTTTAAAAAAAATCACATAAAATCCACAAAAATGGACAGGATGGTGGGCTACACAGCTATTCCAGATAGTTTTTTCCTGCAAAAGGAGGTGGTCAGGCGAGTAGCAGAGTGATCGAGCCACCAATCTACAGTACGTCATCCGAAATCCCACTAATCAGCTCTGATCTCATTTGCAGCAGATGAGCCTTGGGCTCTAATCTGTTGTCTTACCATGTAAATGGTTTGTTGCTTAAGTATCCGCTTCCTCCATTACCTGCCTGTGCTGAGCTTGCCTGGGATAGGGAGAGGCCTGAGGGATAGATAGCCTTCTGGTGGAAGGGGTTTTCACTTTTCAGGTGTGAAGCATTCAGTGAATTTAGGGGGAAGGTTTACTAGATGAAAGTGTGCTGCTTAGTTTGCCAAGCTACCTGCAATCAGTTATCCAATCAATACCTACACTACTGTCATACATTTACAAAGCACTCCATACACATTACTCCTCAAATACTTTGAGTATTTGAGATGTGAACAAAGACTCATTATCCTCTGTTGTTAGGGTATGGATTAAGGTTAAGGTCAGGTAATCTTGTTTTTAAGTTCATTGGAATAGTAGAACGAGCTCATTGTCCTGTACTGTCAGAGCGGGAAAAGGTTTGCCTTTTATATGAGTATTGTGAGTGCCAACTGTCATGTTTTTGTCATCAAGAGTGAAACTAATAATTTAATCTTGAGAAGTGTGCTATTTTGAAACATTTCTATTAATAGAAAAATCATAAATATTGTCCTAGTTATAGCCTAATCTAGGCTCCTTGTGAAATCAATTTCAGGTTTCAGGGCAGGAAGAACCATAAGATCTTCTATTGTTACAGATGTTTGTTTTGTGTCTTATTCTAACATCTTGTTTCACTGAGCAGAAGATTAAACCAATTGACAAAGGGCAGGTAATGTGACGACAGCCTATTATTCCTAATTTAATATGGTTTTAATCTGTTCTAATAGGCAAAACCCTGTTGCTAGTTTAATTATATGTGACGCAGGCTGATAAACTAAGTAACATTGGCCTAAAGTCAATGACCGTAGATTCATTCGACAAATTACAAGCAAGCCCAGTCCAGATTGGATTGCACTAATGGTGGAACTACAGTAACTGGCATCATTTGTTGAGTGGTATTACTAGATGTTTTTGTAACATGTTTTAAATGGTTGACAATAACATGATAAAAGAGTTACCAACACTTCATTTTGTGCAATTAGCAGCTTGGCCATCATTAGGGGTAAGCTCGCTAGGCTGGACTCATACGACCGTCATCCAGCAATGCTTTGTCTGTTTTCAAAACATTTTCTACTCAACACGCATTTTACTACAGCCTCTGATTTGAGCCCTCCAGTTAGTATCCCAGCTACCTGTCCTCATGCACACACTGGGTCTGACCCGCCCATGAACTCTGGGCTGTAGCTAAACTGTATACTAAGCTGTCCACTCACCTGCTCACGTGTACTTCACACTCTTACCTGGATACATTCTCACACTTTCCCCATCTGTATATAGGTTCCACCAGCAAGTGTAGCCAGTGCCAAACGCCTAACCCAGACCTTTCAACTTTGACCTCCTTGAAGGATGCTGCCCACCACCTTACCATGAGACCAAGGCCGCCACGACCCTACCAGGGAGGTTGTGGAAAGGTAGCATAACGTGGAACCCACACAATGTATACTACAGTTAATAGTGACCATAGGAGTTTAATGCTGTAGTCTATCTCATTGTGGGATATGTTATTATAACCTCTATAATGTAACATACATAAAGACATAGCTTACGTGTGATTTATGTATTTAGTGGTTGCACTTAATGAAACCCATAAGATCATTAGAAAATACTGTAAATGTCCACACTACGTCGACTACAAGTCTAGCAGAGCTATGCTGTGAGGTGAATTGAGATGGCTCAGCTGGATTAGCCAATCGCTGATACCTGTATTTAGATATGATAATATGCTTATAGATAATATGCTTAGCTGTTCATTTTCAATTCCCAAAAAGGTGCATTGTCAGAAAGTTACAAAATATGAGAATGAGAAGATTTCTCTGATTGTCTTCCACTGTACCACTGTGATTTGCCCCATCATCTATACTATTCTGTGAGACAAGAGGCCATGAGGCCAGGTCCACTGTGAGATGATTGACAGCTCTCAGAGGTGAGTGTGAAGTCTAAGTGAAATGGGCGAAAGTGATTTTGTGAATATGTGAATCAGCAAGAGGTACCCCTCCTATTATTAGAGTGCTGTGGACACACGTGACAAGATTAGCAAGAGCCTTAGGTGATTTACAGTACGATCCGTTTACAGGGGCAGGGAGTCACACACAGTGTGGCACGCAATGATTCTACCCCAGCAACACACTTGCCAATCAATGACAAGGTGGGTATTATAACCTATTACACTCTGAGCAATCAATGAGAACACCCTGGCCTCACGGCTTGAAGGAACATTTACATTTAGTCGTTTAGCAGACGCTCTTATCCAGAGCGACTTACAGTAAGTACAGGGACATTCCCCCCGAGGCAAGTAGGGTGAAGTGCCTTTCCCAAGGACACAACGTCATTTTGCACGGCTGGGAATCGAACTGGCAACCTTCAGATTACTACCCCGATTCCCTAACCGCTCAGCCACCTGACTCCCTAGGAACCTGAATAAACCCACACTGAGGTTGAACCCTTTGCCTCAGTTGTAGAATAGATCTATTCAATGTTAGATTTGATGGTGATTGAATGATTAGTTTTGTGGTGAATATTTAGGTTGGTTATCGTGTATACGCAAAACGTGTATTATCAATCCCCCAAAACATAACTGAATTGATAAATGAGTACTTGGTTCCACTTTATGAACACAATACTGACACCATACCCAGACAGGCAGAGTCTGGGTATAGTAATAATGTGTTTGTTATAAGACATATTTGTTTGAATACATTATGAATAATAAACACATGAAATACAAAATGAAATTATTTGTGTCTATGTGTGGTAATGAGGCAAACAATCAGTCCTCTCACCTCTCACCAAGTAAGGTCAGAATCAGAGCTCTACAGTCTTGCTACATCAAAGAGATCAATGTTTGCTGTTTCCAGCAGTGTCCTCTGCACCTGGTCCTGATTCAGCACCAGAATGAAGTCAGAGGGTTTCACTGGGATTTGCACGGACAGGAAACCTTTCTTGAGTTTCCTGCATAAAAGAGAGATAGGAAACAGACAAAACATTTAACCAACAGGTCTGACTGACTGCAAGGTCAAATGTTTAGTATTGAATTAGACCTGTGGGTGGCACTGTGGGACAGTAGATATTAAACAAATTGCAGTGAAGTAAATGCAAGATAAAGCACACTGAAATGCATAATTTAACAAGCATAGACATGGGCTTTGTAAGTTATAAACTTAATGAATTATGTAGATCTTCAGTATTGTTTTACTTCATTTAATTTAGCATTTTCAATTTAGTCATTTCAACATGTGGGATCAATCAAATCAAATGTATTTGTGTAGACCCTTTTACAAGAAATGTCACAGAAGGAAGACAAGGAAAAGCTCCCAGAATAACTCATTTGAGAAAAAAAGAGAGGTGCGGAACACAGGCCAAACATTCTCTCCGCAGATCCCAGATATTCGATCCACAGATCAATGTCTGTGGATCAACTAGAAGGTGTTGTTTCACCTTATCTAGAATCGTAGCGTCACGTACATCTAATCAACACCAGCTGGACCATGCAAGGCCCTCTGCAATAGATCCCCTGGTAAAACTGTGAAGATGGGTCTAGACATATAGTCAGTCGTTTTTTTGCGGCATCTATTTATATGCTTTGGCAGTTGAAGGATTACATTTGAAATATATCAAGTCATTGTGTGCATCTGTTACCACTTACAAAATTCTGCAAGTTTGGTCCCATCGTGTTAAAACACTACTGGCACCTAGTGGTACAATATTGTTGTTGCAGAACATTTCCATTCAAACAATTTTATGAATGATGAGCTCAACATCTTTGACTTGAACTGAACATAAAGTCTGTTTTTTGAGTCTGATTCATGGTAGGATTTTTATACATCCAAACCTGAGAAGGTTCGGATGTAGGTTTTTAGGACAAGGAAGGGTTTGAGTTCACTATCATAGAAACCAAAGTGGCATACATGACCAGATAGGGAGAGATAACGAGAAACAGACAGAGAAAAGAAGGAGAGAGGGATTGAGGAAGACAAAGTGGCAGAGAAAAAGAGAGAGAGAGAGCTCCTAACGTTTGGTCTCACCTTGTGGCCCACATGCCCTCTCCTCTCTGAGGTCTGTGCAGTAACCATTGTCTGTGGCTCATCGGGATGTGCATGAGGATTCCCACATGCTTCAAAGGCCCATGGTCTCTTCTGGTTTTGATGGTTCATTAAATGGAGCCACATGTCAGAGACAGGCATGCTGCCCCTGCTAAGGAAGTGTGTGTGTGTGTGTATGTTTGTGTGTCTGTGTGTTTGTGTGTGTGTGTGTGTGTGTTTGTGTATGGACAAGGGGGAAAGAGGACTGTGTAGGAATGTGTTCGCTAATAATCCTTCTTTTATCTCGAATCATCTGTTTTCACATCCTGAGATGCTTATGAGCCAAGAGCATAGCACTCTCCTCTCGCTCGCTTTGTTTTCATGAGCTCTATCAGCGTCTTCCACCATCTTGAGAGAGCAGTAGGAACCGCGAGCATGAACAAAGGATGAGTAACGTTTCAGCTGTCCCTCGAAATTGGACAGTGAAGAAGGTAGGGGAGATGTGTTTACTGTGAGCTGTGTATCCAGGCAAGGGGGTGATGTCTTCTCCTGCACCAATGAGAACAGCGACTGACCTTTCAGGTGCACCCCCCCCCCCACCTCCCCTCCCCAAGAACAGAGGGAGCTTGTTTTTCTATAATGGAGAGCGTGATGATGAACAGATAAGAGAGAGCCTGCGGGGGAGAAAGTGTGAGGGGAGGAGGAGGGTCCGGAGGAGGGGAGGATGAGTGTGCACACGCTCTGATCCTCCTCAATGGGGGACACAGAAGGAGGAGAATGTTACAAGAATTTCATAACAAGCATAAAACCATTAATATGTCACGGACTCATTGGAAGCAGATGTGTGATTTATTTTTATAGGCTGGTAGTTGAGGTCGCTGCAACAGGCTATGGAATGCCTGCTACTCCTCCTCCTCTCCTCTCAACCTCCTTCGTGTCTGCTACTGTACCAGCCTGTGCTCTCTTCATTCCCATTCCCCCTCTCTTCTTTCCTCTGTTTTCACAATGTGAAGATGTGATCAAAGTCCACTTGTTGAGTGTCGTCAGCGCCTTGTTCGCTCGTGACATGTAAAGTGTACCAAACGACTCATCTTCATTTGCTAAATGCTGCTCCTATCGGTCGAGTTCCTGTAGGGTGGAGGACCATGCGTCTATCCAGGGGAAGATGGGGAGAGCAGGGCCGGGAGGAGACAGAGGCCCAGCTTCCCCTGGCCTCTGCTGGAGGCTGTCCTGGCCTCTGCTGGAGGCTCTCCTGGCCTCGTCTGGAGGCTTCAGGGACAATCTGTGGGCTAGTCAACTGCTTGACCCAGTTACAACAATCACAATGACCGCACGTACACGCTTTACACGCACACGCTTTACACGCACACGCACAAGGGCTCAGACTGACAGACTGATTGAGGGAAGAGGCTCATTATTCAATCAATAGAATTGCGACGATTTGAGAAAATTTGTCTGGAGGGAAAAACAAACGAACAGCCAGTGCGTTCACGATTCAGATGTCAGTTCCTTACGTGGATGGAAATAAGAGTGTGTGTGTGCGTATGTGTGGAAATAAGAGTGTGTGTGTGCGTATGTGTGGAAATAAGAGTGTGTGTGTGCGTATGTGTGGAAATAAGAGTGTGTGTGTGTGCGTATGTGTGGAAATAAGAGTGTGTGCGTGCGTATGTGTGGAAATAAGAGTGTGCGTGCGTATGTGTGGAAATAAGAGTGTGTGTGTGCGTATGTGTGGAAATAAGAGTGTGTGTGTGTGTGCGTATGTGTGGAAATAAGAGTGTGTGCGTGCGTATGTGTGGCCGCGCATGTCAGCCTGGTATGTTAATAGTACGGCTGGACGATGCTTCAACAACGATTCCCAGATCCAGAGAGATATAGAGAGAGGGGGGGGGGCGTGTGTGTCTAGGTTCAGGGAAGAAACACACTCATACATTTTCAACCTGTTGAAAGAATCCAGCCACAGACCCAGGACTTCATGAAAACAGACACTCTCAGACAGCCAACTCATATCAGCATGAGTGACGGGTGTTGACCCAACAGAATAACAGTTTGATTGTATGAAAAAGTGAAAGGAACAACATGGATGTCTCCCCTAATAATGCTTCATATTGGACCTTTTTTTTAGGCTTAAGAAACTCCGTGCAACATATAAAGACGGAATGTTCTGCTCGGCGGAAAGTCAACCATCCCTGCCTCTGGCCCCTCACACATTTGATGATGTTAACTGAATTGGAAGAATGGCGTACTCCATGGACCATGAGCGAGCCACGGTAAGGCCAGCCAATAAAAGGAGAAAAGACCCATCAACTCAAGAGAGGACATTTCTACTGTCACATTTATGCTATCACAATGGTGTGCACACAAACCTCTTTTCCGGCCAAACAGCTTGACCAAGCATGGTATGACGTTCTGTTTTTGCTTGGGGATTAAAGGTCAGCCGTGAACACAGGCCTTTACATTAAAATGTACGCAGGGAAAAATACTGCAAACAGCACATAGACAGAGAGAGAGAAAGATAAATGAGGAGGAGAGGTGGAAGAATACTAAAGCAAAGGAGAGGAGAGAGGGAGGGAGGGAGGGATGATGAAATTAACTGCCGCCCTCCTGTCTGCACTCATCTCTGGTGAGGCGATTCAAATGTTTGCCTGTGGATGGCTAAGAAATACCCATGGTTTAGAGTGTCTGCAACTTCAACATTGCAGTTTGGTAGCAGTGTTGCGAAAACACGTGAAATGTCCTTCTCACTGGGAAGGCACTGGGAAATGCAAACAAAAGGCAAACAGAGCAGCTACAACACGTCTAGTGTGTGTTGTCCGTGTCAAGAGTCAGACAGGAAATGAAATAAGTTTTGATATTTGACCTCTGACCAAGGAGATGCTGCAGGATGTCAGGCCACAGTCAGGGACCTCAGACACACAGTTACCATGTCTTGGTCCGACACATACTTACCATGTCCTGGTCAGACACACACTTACCATGTCCTGGTCAGACACACACTTCCAGTACGACACACTACACGCAAGCACACACACCACACACACACGGACAAACACCGTCAAGTTTGAGTCTGTCAAATAAAATGTTATCATGACCAAACTGAAGCCCGTAAAATCAGACAGTGATAAATCATGGACGCACACACTCATGCGGTGTGTGCAGTGGAACAACACTGGCTGGGGCTCTGTGAACAGAGGGGAAATATAAAACACGAATATAGCATAGTCCTCTTACTGTTCACGCTGTGGAAGCCAGACAAAGCTGGCGAGTGAGAAAATGTGTGTTTGTGTGTATGTATGAGTGATTGTGCTTGTGTGGGTGCGTGCATGTGTGTGCATGCATGTTTTCACGTGTGGGTGTACATGTGAATTGCCGTGCATGTGTTCAAACCCATGTATACTGTATGTGTTTGTGTATGTGAGGTGTGTGTGTGTGTGTGTGTGCAGACTAAAGACAGGGCCTTCGCTGCAGCTTTTCCTCTCCAATTACAGTACTGTTGATCTGGAGCCTCGACCTCACTGCTGTCTCCTGCTATTCTCATCCAGCTGCAATAACATCTCTATAGAACATTCCACACTCCCTACAGACACACTCACTCAAACGCACGCACGCACACACACTCACAACACAAACATCCTACGCAAGGCACTTAAAAGCACACAACTGGCCAAGAATCGCTTCAGTTGGAACACACATACATACAAACACACATTTTTTGTCTTCTCCCTGGACAGACGTTGGTCAGCATGGGGTCTGTCTGATCTCCGTGGCAGCAGCCAATGAGCCCTGTTCCAGTGTCAGTGTCCTGACTGGGCTGGGCTGAGTGCACTTCAAAGGACTCTGAACAGGACCCTTACAACCTCTATCTTACACACTCCCATCCATACTTGGCTTACTCCTGGTAAGGGGAAAACGGAGGCCTTTTAGGAAACACCACCCTTGGGACCCAGAGACAATACATTCCCCCTCATTGTGAGAGAGATCTGTCACTTTGAGTTTCCCCTGATCTGGTGCCTGGGGTGGTACGGCCTACATGGGGCTAAGAAGAGGCCAGGCAAGGCTGGAGGACCTGGGGGAGGCTTGGAAAGATCACTGCTTCTCTGGAGGTTTGGTGCCCCCTACAGGTCAGCCAGGGGACAGACAACAGGAAGTGGTGATCAAATCATGTGACAGTTCTTAAAAGTCCAGCATGGTTCTTTTCTTCCTCTGACCTGAAATTGAAAAGACGTTGCTGCACTTGAGCTGTCTCCAGAACACTCTCTACATCCATAGTGGACTTTCTTCTTCCTGAGAAATACATAATGGGGGTTAGAGAGAAATGAGGAGCCCCTGCTGAAAGTGGTGTGTTCTGCCAAAGGAGGCTGCTGGAAACTGATCCACCTTTGGGTCCCGGATTATATTCTTTGTCTGAATTCCAAAATTCCACAAGCAGTCAGGGGAGAACTGAGGTAGAGAGACAGTGCAGGCTTAGGATGGGGGGGGGGGGGGGGCAGGGGGAGAAGGGGGGTTATTTTACTCAATCAGTGGTGTCCATACTGGTAAACAGCCACAGTACATGGCCATGAGCCCGTGTCCCATAACTGCTGCTTTCTACACACACACACACACAAACACACAGAGTCCAAGTCATTGGGTTCCGGTGTTATTGGCCCTGCGGTGTGCCTGGCCCTGGGTCAGAGCAGAGCTGAGAGGGGTAGGCTTCCAGCAGCTGTGTGAGCGTGGCTCTGGTCAACTGTCTATTTTAGCCCCTGGCAGGGGGCATATCAGCACCACATGGCACCCCGCGGCTCCTGCAACTGACCCCTGACCCCTGAACTCCATCCATCAACATTCCCATCCATAGAGTGGCGCCGTTGCACCTTTCGAGATATGCGTTGCTTTCAGTGTCATTTCGTTTCTGTGGAGAGTCACGTGACATCGGTTTAGTTGGCACTCACGGCCTGTGTGAGTCAGAAAGGTACGGCAAGACGCCCATGTTAAATGTACTGTTGAGGATTTGCACATCACATCTTTTCACATTGATGTTTAATCTGACTGCCGGATTGTTCCCACTCTATGAACTGAGCTTAAGTAGACAGGGTACATGGGGTGTGTGTCGAGAGGGAGGTGTGAATGCATGCCTTTGCATTATCGGAGAATTCTGTATATACTTGAACAGAATGTATATATAGTATGTATATAGAGTAGTGCTGTTAATAGAGTGTATCTGATGGGAGTGAGTGTGTGTGTGTGGTAAAGTGTGTGTGGTGTGTGTGTGCATGCGCGCGTGTGTGTGTGGCAAAGAAAAACTCCCCCTCTCTCTGTCTTTAATCAGCGAGAGCTGGGAGTTCCAGCATGCCAAGTTCCGTTCAACTCTGCGTAGTCAAATAAATCATTTCCACCAACCATCGCTTCACACTGCTTTTCCTGGCTGATCCTCACGGCACTGTGTCAGCACAGGAACCTTTATATAACACACACACACTCTCATTAGGCTGTTGTACATGTGTGTGGACAGTGCATGATAATGAGGAGCGCTGTCTGCTTTGTTTGACGGCGTGATGAGACTGCAGGTCGACGCGAGAGGACGTCAACAGACGTCGAGGTGAGAGGACAAAGGGCTCATTGTGGCGGTTTCTTCGCCGGGGCGCTGTCTGATGATGTGAGAGCTTCCCAGAGGTGACCTCTGGCCTCCATTAGACACTAATAAGCAGCAGAGGGGCAACTCTTATCTGAGGGGGTACAGATTCCTAAAAAACATGGTCCCACACACGCACCCACGCACAGTGGGAAACACAACCACACCACCCTTATGCAATGAATGTGTGCCATGAGCAAAACATTCGAGGGACTTTGAAAGGACCATTGTTGTCGATGTATATTTTTCAGACTCAATTTGATGTACTGCTCTCTTTATAAATCATATTCAAGGTTCATAAATTACAGTGTTGAATAAACATGAAAATGACCCAAACGACCAAACTTCCACACTGAAATCATGCTAATGCTAATGTATGCTAAAAGCTAGCTACAGTCTGTCTCTGCTTATGTTGCCATCAATCAATACCAGGACATTATGTCCAGCTCTTCTTCATTAAGAGCCTGTCAAAGTCACTCTAACCTGATCACAGATCAGTCCATCTATATTAAAGTCCTGTCTCGGAGCGGGGAGTCCGAACAGAGATCAGTGTGTCTGTCTTTATTAGTGTTCCCATGTGTCACACTGAAGCCATTCTGAGCAGCACAAAGCCTCCATTGGTCTAATCCCTCGTCAGGGGCAACAGCATTAACCTGTCAATCAGAGTGAGCGAGAGGTTATTACACACCGTAGACTCGTTATCTTATATGGGCTCAATAATCACCTTGTCTACCCAGTGGGGAAGGACCCTGGAAGAGGTGGCCGAGCGGATGCCTGTTGCACCAACGTGAGGGACTTGGGCTGTGGTTTGACCAATCTGGACACATCGCTGTATATTTCTTTGAATTCCCCCCCCCATTTTATTTTACAAAATTTCGTAAATTAGATTTAGATTTGATGAATGAATGAAAAGTTGAAGAAAGTAGCACAGCAAGTCTAGTATTTCAAATGGATGGCAAGACAATTAACGTCAGGGCCAACAGGCAGACTGACAGGGACAGGGCAGATCGGAAAGGGGGAAGAGAACGACAGGTTAGAATGAATGGCTGGGGCCTCTGTGTCTCATCTGCACACACACACACACACACACACACACACAAACACACACACATGCACAAGCACACACATAAACAAACACACACACACTTTCCATGCCCAGCACTGTCCTCCCCTGCTCCCAGTGGTCTGTGTTTAATAAGAGATAATGGTGCAGCTCGGCGGGCCCTGTTTCCTACAGGCAGGCTTAAAAGACATTTTCTCCTTATTACATGCATGATTTTAACTGATCCCAGAAAAGCAAACAGACAGATTCCCTCCGGACCGCTCTGATTCAGGCTCTGTTGCTCAACTGACAGAATGTGGGAGGGATAAAAGGGGTGTGTGGTGGCGATGCCGACGAAGGTGTGTGTGCGTGTAGGTGTGTGTGTGTAGGTGTGTGTGTGTTGGGGGGGGGGGTCACCTCTCACCCCTCTGCTCAGCCGTTCACACCGCCCGGCGGTCTGCACAATGGAGCTCTTGTTGGAGGAGCAGGAGATGTGGAGGAAAAGGAGGAGGCAGGAAGAGGAGGTGGTGGTGCAGGAGGAGGTGGAAGAGTTGGAGGAGGACATGGAGCAGAAGTAGGAAGAGGGTGTGGAGGAGGAGGAGGAGGTGGAGGAGGACATGGAGCAGAAGTAGGAAGAGGAGGAGGGTGTGGAGGAGGAGGAGGAGGTGGAGGAGGAAAAGGAGGGGGGAGAGGTAGGCGGAGTAGGTGGAGGAGGTGCAGGACAAGTAGAAGATGGAGGTGGAGGAGGTGGAGGAGGTGAAGGAGGTGGAGGAGGTGGACAGTGAATAGAAGGAGGATGTAGAATTCTGGGGGGCCCTGCTGTCACACACATACATGTTACTGTGAACATAGATGCACACACACAGTCTTTGTGTGGGGTCTATGTTCGTTCTAGATGACTGAAGATGTGGCACACGCACGCACACACACACACACACGCAAACACACACACATAAATGCACACACACACACACACACAAACAGACACACACTGAATCACCAGCCAAACCTCTCCCTCAAAATGGAGCCCAGCAGTCAAAACAAAGCAGGGATTATTAAAAAATAATTAAAGCGAATAACAGAGAGTTTGTAGAGAGAGGCACAGGCCTCTTCTGGTTTCAAGATGAACAAAATAGTGAAAAATAAAAGTAATTTGGAATGTTGTTCTTTGATTTCTTTGGTCTTGGCTGCAGAGAGCGGGATTAGATCATCAGCAGATGTCATGGCCTCCTGTCATCTGCCAAGGAAAATAAGAAAGGGAGAGGAGATGGGAGGGCAGAGAGGAATTAGAGAGTGAGATGGGGAGGGGGGGGGGGTGAGGAGGGAAAGAGCAGCAAAGAAGCAGGCAGGAGAGTTCGAAAAGATGGAGGAAGAGATGAGTTATAGGGAGGAAAAGAGGAGCGTGAGTAATGGAGAGAGTCCGGAGGAATAAAAAAATGTGAAAGCCAGAGAAAGTGAAGTGAACAACATGTATGATTTACTGTATGGTACTGCACTATGCAAATCCAGGCAGAAATAGAGAAAAAACACCACAAGAATCCCAGACAAAGATCGCCATGCAATACAGTAAGACCAGCCATAGGACTTCCAGTTGGAGCAGGAACAGAAACACAAACATTTTAGACAAAGTGGAGACAGTGCTACATGTGTGTGGTTCCTAGGTGAAGAAATGGAATGAATCAATCTTAGAGTGTGAGATGACTCGAGGGTCTGCCAGGGTTGAGCATTGCCAGGGCAAAGTAATCCAATCCTTTCCAACCACAAGCACCTCACATGCGCCAGGCTCTGGGTGGGCACTCAGAGATGGCTGTGTGGGTAGATGGAGTACAAATGCTTTTCACCCAGGGCTGGGACTTCAGCCAGGTTTAGGGCTGTTTCCTAACCCTGGGCAGGCTCCTCATCTGCATGCATCTAGGTGTTTGTGGCTGCATGCACACTAGCCAGTACACACATACACACATGCATCAATCAACGCATTCACTTCCATGCATAATATTGTGTGTTTACACCCACACACACACACACACACACACACACACACACACACACACACACACACACCCACACACACACACACACACACACACACACACACACACCACTCAACCGACTCGTAAGTACAATGTTGTGAGTGTACAGTCAGTAGTAGCCAATGAAAGCTCCATCCAGGGAGGTTGAGTGGAGGTCTGAGTGGCCAGGGCCCTCTCACCCAGGAGCCGTCCAGAAGGAGTGTGTCTGCAAATGAGAAGCAGAGCTGGAGCTCTCCTGATGAAAACATGACATCAGAGTCATGTGTGACACATGTGTGCTGGCTTTGGACGACTTTCACTTCACATAGGAGGCCGATGCGTGGATAATGGAGGAGCGAACAGTAAGGACACACACACACACAGAAAAAGGGATTTATGTATTTAGGTGGCATCTCTCCAAGTCCTTGACTGTTCGACTATGCTGTCAATATGCTGCACATGCAGAGCATGGAAATTGAGAAAGGTGCTAAAGTGTGTCTGCGCATGTGCGTTTGTGTATGTGTGTGTTTGTATGTGTGTGCAGGTAACGTGGGTGCGTGTGTGTACGTGTGTGTGTCAGGGCCTGATGTGGTCCCAGTCAGAGGCCAGCCCCAGCAGAGAGAGAGAGAGAGAGAGAGAGTCTGAGAGGGATGTGGGCTGTGGGCTGTGGGGTGAACATGGCTTTCTCTGGAATCTTAATTCTTCCCCGAAAACACAAATAGGATATAAATCCTCGCCTTGTCCCACTGCACAAGACGGAAAGAAACACCAGGCTTTCATGTGTCCTCGCTAGATAATCTCTTTTTTTTTCTCACAAACTTTCCCTCAATTCCAGGACACCGTTTCTTTTTTTCTTTCTTTCTTTCTTTCTCTCTCTCTCTCTCTCTCTCTCTCTCTCTCTCTCTCTCTCTCTCTCTCTCTCTCTCTCTCTCTCTCTCTCTCTCTCTCTCTCTCTCTCTCTCTCTCTTTATTCTATCTCTGGCACTTAATCTTTCAAACTCAGTTATTTTCACCCTTTCATCAGATCTCCTCTTGTTTGTCCAGTAACTCCTTCTCCTTGTCTTTCTCTATCTCTTTGTTAATCGAGTGTGCAAAAGTGCTTACTTTTGCAAAAGTGCTTGATGGAAAATACGAGTAGAGGAGATGGCTAAAGAGAGGGAGAGCAAGGAGCGATTGATCGGTGTGGTTTTGCGCCATATGGCGAATGTGAAAGCTCATGCTGAAGAGATCTTTCCACGGTGTGTGCATGTGGAGAGCACACACCTCCTCATGCTCCATTTCCAGGCTGATCTGGCGTATTTGTTGTGTGCAACGAGCGAAGAGGGGCCCCGACAGCCTATGGCATGACCGTGAGAGTATATTTTTGTTGGCCAATGCTCCTCTTCTCTGTGTGTGTGTGTGTGTGTGTGTGTGTGTGTGTGTGTGTGTGTGTGTGTGTGTGTGTGTGTGCGTGTGTGTGTGTGCATGGGCCTTGACGGGTCTGCCGTTCTATCAGCGTTCCCAGTTTATTTTATCTTTTGTCTAAAGCTCCGGTCTAGATCCTGGGAATGAAACTGAGGTCAGTACCAGCCCAGACCCACACACACGCACTCACAGACACGCATGCCCACAAACACACACACATATACATGCACCAACGACAAAAAAAAGCCTACAATGTCCACATCGGTATAAAAAATTAAGAGGAAATCAGTTGTTCAAGCAGCAGTATAGTGGTGGGTGAAGGCACCACTCTCTTTGACTCTCCTCATACCTCATGCAGCAGCCCCATTCACAGTTTGTTTACCCAGGTCTGGGTTTTTACAGAGTTCTTACAGTATATTGTTTTGCAGATCTATCGTATGTAATCGGTATTTTCCTGGAACTCCCTCTTCGTTCTCCCTAGGAGACTGTTCCCCAGTCTCTGATTTCAGAGATAGATATCACAGACTTCAGGACCGCTTAGTCACTTTGTTGACATGTTTACACGCGCATACTCAAATTTCAGCCATTACATTGTGATGCTTATTTGTGTCCCCTTATCTGTGGCTTCTCTCTTCATTCTTGGTAGGAAGGAACGTGCTGACTCTTGGTTGGCTGTGAGGCAGCTTTGTCACTGGCTCATTAGTATGGTGTGATATACAGCAGGGATCGAGAGCCTGTCTGGGTGAAATATACCATAGGAGCTAGTGTAATTGGAGCACACTCCACAGAACCCCATTGTAACCAGACCCTGCAAGGGTCGCGGGAAAAACGGGAGTCTCATTGCGGTTCAAATAAAAATCCCTTTCATTCTGGGGGTCTCAGCACCCCCTTGCTTCCTCCACCGCCGGATTTACAACTTCAGTAATATAATTTAGTCCATGTATGTGGAAATTGATGATTCAATTTAAAAGTGCTTCGCGAGATTTAACATCAACGTGTTCCCATGGATCCACTGATATTTACAGCTCTTCTACAGAAGCCTCCTTTATGAACCTCAGCTTATCACGGATCTGCAATACATGTCAGGCAGCACAATACAGGCAATGCGGTAACTAAGGTGAAACACCAGTCGAATGTCTTTTCCGTCGAGCGTGCTATGGTTCTGTGTTTGTGAGTACATTCAAGCTCAATATTCATGAGGACTTGAGAAGGCACAGAGAGGGCATTGAGAGGGTGGAGTGGGCAGAGAGGGGGTCGAGTTGAAGAGAGAGAGCAGAGAGACGGTATAGAGAAGGCAGGGAGAGGGGCGAGATAGTGTGGCAAAAAGGTAAAGTGGCAGTGGGCACTAAGGAGATAAGGGGTTGAGTGGGCCGGGACCAGGGCGTTAAGGTGATAGGGGGTTGAGGCAGTAAGGTCCAGGGGGCTGAGGGGATAGGGTGTTGAGGGGGCAGGGATGGTGAGAGGAAAGCCCAGAGTGGGGCATTGGCTCCATGCCTGGAGCTATGAACCTTAATGATCCTATAAATTCATTTTTTTTCCTTTCTTTTTTTACCCCCTTCTTCTTCAGCAAACATTCAGCGTTTCAATAAGATTGTTTTTACTACTGTGCTGTCTATAAATCATATGGCTTGGCCTGTCAGCTGAACTGTGGGAGTGTGGCTACTGAGGAGAGGACTAGGAGAGGTTGGGAGGCTGGGAGGTATGGAGGGGGAGAGGCTGGGAGGCTGGGAGGTATGGAGGGGGAGAGGCTGGGAGGCTGGGAGGTATGGAGGGGGAGAGGCTGGGAGACTGGGAGGTATGGAGGGGGAGAGGCTGGGAGACTGGGAGGCTGGGAGGTATAGAGGGGGAGAGGCTGGGAGGCTGGGAGGTATGGAGGGGGAGAGGCTTGGAGGTTGGGAGGTATGGAGGGGGAGAGGCTGGGAGGCTGGGAGGCATGGAGGGGGAGAGGCTGGGAGGCTGGGAGGCTGGGAGGCATGGAGGGGGAGAGGCTGGGAGGCTGGGAGGCATGGAGAGGGAGAGGCTGGGAGACTGGATGACAGGGCACTAATGTACTGTACACCTCTACATGGTTACCTGAGTGACCTGGTCGGTGTGCATTGTATCACGGTGTACATGATTTGACAAATTTCGAAAACCCATGTGGACCCACCCCCAACACCTTCCCCCTCCCCGACACATCGCATCCTTTCTGGCCCTCTCTGTGGCCCTCTTTGGCCCTGTGTGATGGCCTCCCCTCTGCTTGAGCTTGCGACTGCTACCCAGGACTGGTGGGCAGTTTGTAACCCCCTGGCTCTCTCCCACTCTCCCTCTTCTCCATGGAACACAAACGTTCACAGAAGCGTTTGAGTGGGTGTTGCGCCGGTGGTGGATAATACTGAGGCCGTTGTAACGTGCCTTGGCAGAGAGGAGTGTGGAACTGACTTGACTGGCCTGACCTGGGCTAGGGTGTTTATACAGGCCTAATCACACTGCTGGGCTGTGTCGGGCTACACCTCTCTTTCTCCATACCCTGTTCATACAGGCGCCAGGCCAGGCCAAGCTGGCCCAGGCCAGGCCAGGCCAGGACACATCACATTTGGCACCCACAGATCCAAACACTCCCTGGCAGCTATTTCTGGGACTTTACAAGCGGCAGACTAAGCTATCCAGAACTGCATATGAATATAATCACATACTCCAACTGCTCACAAGAGGGGAGTTGTATGTGCAGAGAATACCTGTACTTGCCAGGAAGCAGATTAGGAATGACAGTCCTACTACCATCAAGGTATCAAAGAAACTTACTCTGATGGGCCATGGGAGATGTATGGCTAAAAAGTAGAATTTTTTGCTGATCTCTGTGACCAGACCCATGACTGAACTTCAATGGAGGACAGTTTTGGCCTGCTTCTTATGTAACCACACTCCTGGTGGAGCCCTGATGGAGGACAGTTTCACCCTGCTCAGTGTGTAACCACACTCCTGGTAGAGCCCTGATGGAGGACAGTTTCACCCTGCTCAGTGTGTAACCACACTCCTGGTAGAGCCCTGATGGAGGACAGTTTCACCCTGCTCAGTGTGTAACCACACTCCTGGTAGAGCCCTGATGGAGGACAGTTTCACCCTGCTCAGTGTGTAACCACACTCCTGGTAGAGCCCTGATGGAGGACAGTTTCACCCTGCTCAGTGTGTAACCACACTCCTGGTAGAACTTGGACCCTGCTGCAGCTAAAGTCTATTTGGGGACAGCAGGATGGAGCAGAGCCGTAATGGGGGACAGCACTGATCTGTGCCCCTTAAAATCCCCATCGTAAATCTCAAGCTGCAAAAAATTCCTATGTTGAGTGTGCCTGCTTATGTGTGGAAATGTGTACATACCATACTGTGTGTGTGTGTGTGTGTGCACAGTGGAGTCCATATGTGAGTCATCAGTGTGCCCTGCCTCAGACCATTTAAAACCCAAAGCCAAAAGACAGGCCTTTAACAAGCTCTGCCCCGCTACACCTCCAGAAACAGAACACAAAACACAAAAACACACATACACACACATAGACAGACGCACACTACAGCACGTACACACACATACACATACAGACACCCACAATCTCAAACCTATGGAACAATCCTAAGCACGTTACCTCAAATCCAGTGGCAACCCAAATGAACACACAGAATTCCATAGGACAGGCGCTGGAGACCAAGTGTGAAATCTAATATGGTATGGAATTTTAACCTTTTCATGTTCCTGTTAAATTTGCCTGAAAACGCCTAAACAGCATACCCAAAGTAAATTGGAAGCTGTTCTTGAACCATTTGGAGTACATGCATGTAAATGATCTCTTTTGAAAGCTGACACTCTGAAGTTATGTCCCCTGTTGTCAGGACCCCTGTCAGTCCTTCTAGTGTTGAGTAATAGAAGCTTGAACACAAGGAAAGTGAAAATTTCTATTTCCGCCTAGATTTTGTTTTGAAAACAGAGGCCTGAAGAGGCCTAGAGGTGGTAGGTATTATCTGGAAGACTAAATTGGACCACAGGTTGAAGCCTTAAAATCTCATTTGGCTTTAATTACAGGCCTGTAGAGGAGGAAGGAGATTTTACAGCCCAGTGGAGAGGGGGTTCTCTCTCTCTCTCTCCCTCCCTTCCGTCTCTCTCTCCATCTCTCGCCCTTTTTTCGTAGCCGTCTCTCAGTGACTCCTATCACTGTTCCTTTGCTTCACCTCAACTGTTTTCATGAGATGCCAACAAGACCATACTCGGAAACAGGCGGAATGCATAGAATCTGCGTTTACCTATGGAGCCAGCTGGGGGGGGGGTTAGTGTTGGGGGTGGTACCCTCTTGAGAATGTTGGGTTTGGGGGAGGAGCCTCTTTAATGCAGGCTAGCTGCACATCTGGCTGCTGAGGGGGAGGGTGGGGGGGTTACCAGATGTGGCCTGGTGCTGACGGAGCCGGTGTATCCGGTCTGCTTGATCTCTTCTGCTGAAGCCCCCCCCCCCCCCCCTTGAAAAATCAACTTCCTACCTCCTTGCAGCCCTTTATGAGATGACCCCCACCCCCTTCTCACACACAATATAGATTCCTGTATCCTCTCTCTCTCTCTCTCTCTCTCTCTCTCCTCTCTCTCTCTCTCTCTCTCTCTCTCTCTCTCTCTCTCTCTCTCTTCTCTCTCTCTCTCTCTCTCTCTCTCTCTCTCTCTCTCTCGCTCGCTCTCTCTCTCTCTCTCTCTCTCTCTCTCTCTGTCTCTGTCTGTCTGTCTGTCTCTCTCTCTGTCTGTCTGTCTGTCTGTCTCTCTCTCTCTCTCTCTCAACACTGGGCAGTTTCAAAAGTCTCTCAGTCCTCCATCTCACCCCGATCTGTTGCATCTTATAAGCCTAATTACGCTTTCTAACCAGTTCCCCTCCTCAGTCATCCTACTTTGAGAGATCGTAAATCATCTAGTTTGGGCTGGAGTCCCTACATGTTTTCTCCCAGGCATCACAGTATAGGCCCCTGCCCTCCTCTTCTCAGCTCATTAGGGTACTGAGCCTCTTCAGATAGCCATAGCAGTAGGGGTTAGCTTGCCCTGCCTGGACCTGGATTTTCTACTGGAAACCACAACCAGCTGGGGCCATCCATCCGGAAACTCACCACGCCGCAGGGGCCCTCTACCCTGGACCGAGCAACCAGGAGAGGGGGGTCTGGAACCAGGACATGGGAAAACAAGGAGTAGAAGGGAAGGCAGCTGGAGGTAGCTGAGGTTTAACACTTGGACTGTTGGTTTTTAGATGTTAATAAAGTTTAGAGCCCCCTTCATTGTCTGAACCAACACCAACATCTATCAACATCACCACTGTGGACCTCTGAAACAATTACATGTTTTTGCCACACAAAAAAAACACAAACAAACCTTTACATCAGCCCTGCCCCTGGCATCCACTTTCTTCCCTCTCTCTTTCTATCTCTCTCTCTGCGCATTATTCAGTTTCCCTCTAACTCTCCCTCTCTCTGAAGTCCGTAGACAATGCACATAGCGAGAATATAGAGTGACTCCTTTCTGTCTCACATGGTCAGACTGACCAACTGATAGGGGTCAAAGGTCGCCACAGACAGGCTCCTAGCTTGGACCTACAGAGGTCATGGGCACTGGGGGTTAAAGGGACCAGTTGGGTTTGGGGGCCACAGATACCAGACACCTCCAGTCTTCAGCCCCCTCTGCAATGCGGCCCCAACCACAGGTGGATACCACATAATAGAGTGTTTATGAAGCTGTAAAGCGGTGCAGCGTTTGATAGTACCTTGAGCTTTTAATGGCTGTAATTACAGTCTCTCATAGCCCAGGCCCGGTAGGACAGCGAGCCGAGTGCAGAGCACAAGAGATGAACAGATGCAGACACACATAGACATGCACGTAAGTTGACACACGCACACACACACATCTACACAGATACAGACAGAGGTCGGGTTTCATTGAAACTGGAGAGTAGTGGGTCCAAATGGGCTGGTCATTGATCTGGAGTGACCCTGGCAGAACACAGTATTCACTGTGAGACCCCACACACTACCTCTATTAACGCCACCATCCCACCCAGAGCCAGCGCAGCTAGAAAGAGAGAGGAAAAAAAAGAGAGAGAGAGACAAAGAGAGTATTGGAAGAGACCATAATGCCATGCAAGTTCAAAGACCACGCCAACAAGTGAATGTGTTTAGAAGCATTACTTGAGAAGACGAGGACTCGTGAACAGATGTATGACAAATTTATGAGAAAGCAAATTAATGACTGAATGAATTGTCTAGGCAGGATACTTTGGGTGTGGTGGATGAGTCCTTGGGTTTCAGCTTGTCTTATTGGAACTCAGCAGATCCCTCAAGTGCCTGGATGACAGTATGAGGAGATAAAAAGTTGAAGGGGAGGACTTGGGGAGAGGGTGGGACACACAAATAGAAACACGCAGTTACTGGTCTCAGGTGTAGCTAGTGATTTGCAGCAGGGAATCAACTGTGTCATCATTGTGATGGGTGGCTGGGTCAGGTGTGAGGTCTTGAGATGGCAGAAGGGAGTTGTGGTGCGGTCTTCACCTCCTGAGCCTTCGCTATCCAACTTGTCCAAAGGCAGTACGGAAGGCGGAATGACAGACTAGTCAGAAATGTACATTTGAGGAGTCATTGAGAGAAGGAAAGAAAACCGAGAGAAAGGAGGAAGAAAAGAAGGCGTTATTTGCAACAAGCCTTAGTGTTGACCTCCTAGGGAGTCTCATAATATTTCCATCAGGTAGTCACCACTGAAAGCCTGCCTCTAAGTGGATCATAAAGGGAGGCAAGGAGCCTCTGATGAGAATCATGGTGAAACTTGGCAGCCATGTTGAAAGCCCAGGGGTTAGAAAGACCACAAGAGAGGAGCACAGAACTCTCTAGATGAGCTCAACAGATGGTGCTGTTGATGCTGGAGGAGACATGGTGACTGGAGACGTGTGTCTGCGTGTGTGTGTGTGTGTGTGTGTCTGTGTGTGTGTGTGCGTGTGTGTCAGATTGTTCCTCACTTAGCATCATAAAGTGTTTTCCCCTATTGCATTATCTCTGTAAAACAACCTAAAACTATGCTTAGCTATCATATTCACTGCCTAAATGCTATTTCCTTGCCATTCAAAATGCTACAATTCCACTGGAAACAGAGACAGGAGCTCTAAAGCTTTTGAAGCGAAAAGCTTTCCTCAGGGTCAAATACGGTATGTACCGTCCAAACGGAAGGCTACTGAAGCCCTACTATGTGGAAAGTGTAATAGGTACTTCACACACACACACACACACACACACACACACACACACACACACACACACACACACACACACACACACACACACACACACACACACACACACACACACACACACACACACACACACATTCTCCCCCAACCCTAAGGCTAAGCTAATATATGATGTTAGCAACAAGCTGGCCTTCCAAAGTTTGTAGTAGGAGATTTAGCCAGAGTATAGCCCCAGGTCAGTTGTCCTGTGTTCACCTCCATGCCAGCAGAACTAAGCTTGCTGCCCTGGGAGCAGAGTGAAAACAGCCGGCGAGATTAGTAGCATAGAATCAGGCATTAGCTGGGTCACCTCTCGTCTGGAGGGAGAGGAGGACCCCTCGGGCAGTCGTTCCACCTCTTTGACTAACCTCCAAACACACGTAATCCAATCATGACGTGTTGCTTTTTATGAGTCACATTGGTATGAGGGTTGCAGGCCTAGCCTCTCTCTCTCTCTCAGTCTCTCTCTAACTCGCTTTCTCTCTCTCTCGCTCGCTCTCTCGCACTCTCAGATCCGTTCTTCGTTCTTCCCCTTCGCACGTCCTTCTTTCTCCTCTTCCTCCTGGTCCACAGTTGTTCATCCTTTTCTGTCTCGCTTGAGATTGTGTAGAATGATGAGGAGAATCTCAATGATACCCCTAAACGTTTGCTATGCTCCATCAGCTGAACTGTAGTGGTACATTTTGGACCAATGACCTAATAAGTCTGATCTGCCAGGGATGGGTCAGGGGAGTCAGCCAAACGTTGAATTATAATAATTGTCATCAAATGAATGATAAGGGTCTCTCCACTGGTACATGGATTTGAGACAGCACAGCTTGACAGTAAAACAAATCTCTTTCACCAAATCCTACACTGCCCCCCCTCTCTTTCTTTCTCTCTCTTTCTCTCTCTCTCTCTCTCTCTCTCTCTGGTCAGTATCTATTCCCCCTTAGACACAGTGTTAAGGTTTTTTAGAGCGTGTGGAAGCTATTTGTTCAATTGCTCGCACAAGTAACAACCTTTTAAGTGGACAGCTATTACTGCAACAAACAACTCAATTATTCTATTAAGAGTAAATCCACTCTTCCAAGGACTGGGTGTACGTTTTTTAATAGATTACAATCTAATCTTATTGTGATTGTGATCATTAGTTAAAGCACTCTGCTCTCTGTAGCATGGATACTTACCTTTGCTATTATCAGCAGCTAGCCCCATGAGGGACTGTGCCCAAAGGCTGAGACAAACAGTTACAAGTACCGTACATTGATAACTACATGAAAGCTTGATTTGGTTTGCTTCCTTGATAGGGAGCAATGGTACAGCCGGTAGCCAGTCTCAGACTAACCAGGACCAGGAGACAGTGGGATCTAGGTACACATGCTAGGGGACTGTCCTGCATTAACGGCTAGATTGAGCCTGGAAACCATGATTCATTATCTTTAGTTTGATGTTTAAGAACCCATCAGAGTCTGAAGTAAAAGGATATCATAATTTTTATCACTATTATCATCATTATCATCACATACTGGTGCGTTGTCAGAACAACCAGAGCAGAGAGTCACTGGGATCAAAGAAATGCCAGTTATGTGGGGTTCTCTATAGAGGAGGTTGAACAGAGGCATGGGGTCATGGGGTCAAGGATCACAGTGCTGGACAGGAGCCAGCTTTGTTTACCCAAACATGCAGTCTCCATGGTAATGGAGTGCCCTCTGACCTCTGAGAGCAAGGACATGGTTTGGGAAAGGATACAGGTTGAATGTCCTGCTTATTGCACTCACACAAACATACACCGGACACACACACACAGGGCGCACACACACACAAACATACACCTCCACATGCACACACACACAAACTCACACACAGACATACCCTGAAATGGCGTGATCCACCAAGACAGAGAGTGTAAGATGGTGAGACAAGCAGATGAGAACCAGAGACGATGAGGCAGCCACTTATCTTAACCAGATGATGAGTCAGAAAACCAGTTCTTTGTTTCAATGGCTGAACAGCACTGTACAGACTTGCTTCTCGACAGAGCATGCCAAACAATACAGATATGGGACAGGTTTGAGGCAGTCAGGTGACCAGAGCAATTGAAGCTATTCGGTGTGGGCAAAGCTAAGTGGTAGAGCATTTAATTGTAGATCAAGTGGTCACAGGTTCAAATCCCGCTTTACATTGCTTTGGATAAAACGTCTGATGAATGAACACACAATAAAAATGATAACATGTTAACTGCTGTCACATACAACACAGAAGGATAGAGAAAAGGGATAGAGATATGTGATGTCAGACAGAACACAGAAAGTGTTGAGGAAGATATCAAAACGCATAACAGGAGAATGACCCCACGTTATAAACAGTTAGCATTCTCGCTGTAAACTTTTTCTTTGCTTCCAAATATCCCTGACCTTCAGACACATGAGGATGCAGGTCGGCATGGCCAGGCTGCTCATTGTCAGACAGAGAGGTAAACACTGAGACAGAAGACTGATGTTGGGTGTGATTCATAGCGTGCAGCTGAAGGAAGGCCAAGGCACCAGCTGGTCACCCTCTTCTGTTTAAAAGATGATTTACTCTTCCTCTTTCATTCTCTCACCATGAAACCCGAACCAAGATTAAACATGGATGGAATTCACCACCTCTCCACCAACCGGGGTGACAGATATCTGATCCCATCAGGCGTTAAAGACAGTGACCTTGTTTAGAGCTTGTTTAGAGCTGTAACCAAGCTACTCAGCATAGCAGCTCATTCATATCTTGGCTGTGTGTGTGGTGCTGTTGTTGCAAGCTGACAGCCCAAACAGGATTTTGGCAGGGAGTCCCGCTCAGTCCAACTCAGAAGTGAGTGTACATTCAGAGTTACATCCAGGGGGATCCGCCAGCTAGCAAACCCCTCCCAGCCTCCATCTTCCTACACACTCCCCGAAAAACAAAGCATTCCAACACACCAGCGCTTCGACAGGCCTTACAATCAAAGCCAGATCTGTCCCATCCCATCAGGTGTGAGAATCAAACTCCACTAATCCCATTAATCCGGATCAGATAGGGGTCTAAAGTGGTTGGCACTTTAAGTGTATTAGGGTCAAATCCATACACCTGACATTGATTAACCCACGGTAATACCTCTCAGACAAACACTCCATGGAAAAAAGCCTCAGCATGTTTTCTGTAACAGGACAGCAGTGTTCTCTGAAGCATCAGTATCGCTGGTGTGTTTCAGATAGCAGGCCAGGCAGGGGTTTTGGGCCAAGACCAGACAGGCTTTAATTCAATAATGGTTTAATATCGGAGGGATTTTCAACAGGAAGACTGACTCAGACTGACTCTGGACAGAGGAAGAGGGGACAGACGGAGGGAAAACAGAGTCTGGGACTCAGAGGAGAAATGTCTTCTCTCGAAATTTAACAGCACTATGTCAAACTATACCATAGTGGAGATAGACCTCTCTCTATATATATTTACAGATATATATATATATATCTGTCTCTCTCACACACACACACACACGACACCACACTCTCATGTCATGATTGTAGACATAGTCACACCAGAACATTCCTATCCAAACAAAAAGACTGGACATTGCTAAACAAATGCAACCCCCCCCCCCCCCCCATATACACACACACACAGACAATGCACACAAGTACACGCGCACGCACACACACACACACACTCGTCATGATGAAATAAGACAGAGCCCACTCCAAGTGCATCTCCCGTGCCTCTTAGTGCCCTGCGTCTGCCTCTACTGGGACCACTCAGCTGGTTCCAATGAGAAGCCCGTTCATTGTGTACAGAGAATGAAAACAGACTATGAGGAGAAGAATGCTAAACTCCCAGTCCAGTGGAACACAGCACTCATTTCATTTCAGCACCAACCAGACCAACATGGCACCAATTAAGACTCTGAAATATTGTAATTCAAACAGCCTGTTTGAAAGTGAACAAAGACCACTAGTTGAAATGGCTTTCAACGGTTTTAAATCAGAGCTTTCTTTTTTCACGGGCTTAAAAACGTTTTTTGCCAATTTCTTTACAAAAATAAATGGCATGTCAAAGATCTTCCGTCATCACTGACTGCTGTGTGCTCTGAAGATGAGTCCAGGAGACATAACGTCAGACAGTCATTACCACCACAAAAGTTCTATGTTATTCATTAGGCATTATCTGTTTAGACCACAGATTGAAGAGTGAAAGGAACTGACTATGTGTGTGTGTCTGCATGTGTGTGTGTGTGTGTGTGTGTATATATATACATGTGTGTATATCTACACATTGTACAGGACCACACGTGTTTGTGCTCAGATGTCACTATGAGAGTGGGGATCACTGATGCCATACTATGGTTGACCACATCACTGAGAAGAAGCACTGTGTTTACAGAATGTGTGCACCACACACTCGGCAGGGTCGCAGACGATGAGCCGTATCCGAAAATCCAATGTCTGTGAAAGCATAAAAATGATTAATAACACTTATGGGTGGGTTTCACTGTGTGCATGTGTGTGCAGGTGATTGCCAGTGATTGATCGATGTGGCTGTGATTAGCCACAGGATAGAGTTGTGTTTTGGTCCGGAGAGGGGTGGGCGTGTTGGGTGTCGGGTTCCCCCTGTCACTCTCATATTTACAACCGTCCACTTAGCAAGAGGAGGCCAGTGCCTTGCCAGCACTAACGGTGATAGCTTTACCAGGAGTGAAGAGAGAAAACCTCCAGACGCCAGGTGAAAAACGCTCCGCTGGCGAGTTCCACAGGAGCTGCCGTCAGTGAAGCCCCGCCCTGTTGGAGACTGCTAGGGGCTTCCTGGCCCTGACACAACCAGCTGGCAACGTTCACACAACCCGTCCCGACGTTGTGACAACGCTTGGGGAAACAAAGACACAATGTTTGGGCCTTAGGCTGGGAGTGATTTTACTCATGTTCCCACTATTTGAGATGTGGAGACCAAATATTGCTAATAAGGTCAGGTCTGTGGGCACTGTACACCAGCCATAAGCTAATAACTAGTGATCTCTTCTCGAACCAGACACCGTTTTTAATGGTTTGACCTATAGCTCCTTTAAACTCATGCTAAGCTAACTGTAATGCAGCCGTAGTTGCTCCAGCAGAGCTGGGGTTAAAGGTTATCCATCCCAGAGGCAAACACCTGAAAGTTAGACTTGTAAAAAAATGGAAGAGGTTTTGTGAGGTCTGCAGTCTGTGTCCCCAGAGCACACACTCGCAAAGACTCACAGAAAAACAGAAGACTGTCTTTTGTTGTCTCATGTGCACACACACACACACTCACACACATACCAGCTCAAACCAGTGTGTAAATGTGTCTGTCAGAGAGAGAGAGAGAGAGTGGGGCAGAGGGGCTGACTGATGGATGCACCAGGACCCCCTGTAGGAACACCAGGCCCCTGTTATACCGAACATCTGAATACCTGTCAGTCAATGCAGGAGGGCTCTTTCTGTTGCGTGGGGCGCTGACCCCCGACCCCTCAAGCCCAAACAGACAGCAGGGGTCCCGGGGCCCCTGGTAGTCGCACTTCCTGGAAACCCGGGCCTGGCCTGACCCCTGGCCGACCCTGGTAAACACCGACCCAGTCCTGAGGGAGCCGTGGGCCAGCCCTGCTGACATGCTATGTCGGGATGCGAGGGAGCTGTTCAAACAAGACCGGGGGTTTGGACCAGCCCATATCTGGAGTGTGAGGGCCAGATATGGGCCAAATACCAGATAAGTATTTCACCAGCTGAAGTTAGAATCTGATGGACAGTATGGTGCCAAGTTAATAGGGAACCACAATCACGAAACCACCATCCATGCTCCTTATGCTTAATAGGGTCTATAGTTACATAGTTCATGAGCAATAATGATGAATTACACAGACTTTTTCCTGTCTTGATCAATCTCTTTGTTCCATGTGCTATTTTTTTTATATGGAAAAGACAAAGCTTGGCGTTGTCATGATCAATTCAGAGAGGCACTAAGATCATAGATATTACTCACACACACACACACACACACACACACACACACACACACACACACACACACACACACACACACACACACACACACACACACACACACACACTTCCCCCACACTGATCCTGCTGAACTCCAGTCCCTGTCAGATCCTTTAGACACACTTGTCAAGACAACCACATGATTTGAGAGTGAAATCGAGTGTATCCCTCCCTGGATGTGTGTGTGTGTTCATGTGGTTTAAGGAGTCATGTGTGTGTTTTGCGTGTTCTTGGAGGATGCTGGTGTGTGTCCCTTATACGGTAACGACATCACACGAAAGACTTTCTGGCGGGGGTCGATTTTAAAATGACATTGTGACGTTCGCGACTATGTGGGTGATCTTGTAGACAATGCCCCTTTGATTGTTCCTCTCTGCGTCTGCTTACAGTGCGGGTGAGTGTGTTTGCTCTTCGCTGATCTGTGTGTATTTTCTGATGAGCTTGTATATGTGTGTGTCCGCGTCTGTGTGTGTATACATGTGTGAGCTGTTCAGCACTGCTATATAAACACAGACAGAGCCCAGTGTCTCAGCTGTCAGATTGATGTCTGTTTGCTTTGGGTTGTCTTGTCTGTTTGCATGTCACTAGTCTTAGCAGCACTCATAAAAATGATGTACTGTTTGACAAATGCTCCTGGGCAAAGACACTGGGGCAATACAGGAGATTGTGTTCGAGGGGTATGTATGGGGTATGCATGGGCTGTTATGGCATGGATAACTGCTTGGGATAATACATTTATGCTCATCACAACGTTTACTAATTCCCCATGATGTAAACTATGCTTGAATACCCCACAAAACTGGTACCACAACAAGTAACTAGGCCTGACCCTAAAACTACGGGATAGAGACCTTTGTAGGCTCACTTATAACATATTTAAAGAAAAGTGGCGAAATACAATATGTTGAACACATTTGTCTTAAAAGTCCAGATGTTTAGTGGTGTAGGAACCTTCTTAGAGGCATAGACAGAGACAGCAATTTAGTCGAATTGGATCCTTATGTAGATCTGATTTTGAACAGGAGTGACAGAGAAAGAAAAAGAGGGAGAGAGGGAAAAAAAGGGTGTGATGGTACATGACTGTATGTTGTTTACACAGTTCAAGTTAACTGCTCCCTCTACTTGAGGAAGGCCTCAGGTCCATACAGGAGCTGTGAGAATGCTAAGGAGATCCACTTAGCCACTGTTCATTCACCTTTCACACTGTCTTTAACACACCTTGTGCACAAGCATTTACACACACACACACACACACACACACACACAAACAAACACCTACACACACACATGCCTACAGACCTGCACAAGTGCCTGCACACACACACATACAGACATGTAGACAACAGCAGAAGGGTATGGCCCATTGTGAATCAGAGAGTATTTAACGGTCTGGTTGCTGACACATAACATTGGAATTACACGCCTTATTATTTCACTCGGCAAAAGTTTTTTAGTCAGCAGTTTTTCAAAAGATCAAGACCTGGAGACAGTAGAATAAATCATTATGGGAATGACGACTTCACTGAGTTCTGTAGACATCAAACAGTCTGTGGGTTCATAAATCTGATGCACACACATTGTGGACTTGTGAAACAGCAGGAGGCTGACAGGGTTTTTAGGGCAAACACGCACTTCTCCATCACAAGGTGTTACAACTACTGTAAACCCATTCCACGAGTTACACAAAGACCTTGATCTATGGCAACACATTCCAAAGCCCATTCTAACAGGAAACAAACCAGTTCTATAGCCCATCAATCTCTACAGTGATGTATGTCATTCTACATTGCTAGTGACCCCTAATCAGAGTACTATGTTGATCTTTAACCTGCCAGGGCTGACCTCAGAGTCATGTTGATGGACGATAGAACCGACCTAGATCCACACCAGGCCCAAAGCTCACAGGAAGGAGACGGCCAGAGAACCTGTTTATTTGGGTTCCTCTGGGTGGCAGCCTGCAGCACATGTGTGTGTATGTATGTGTGTGTGTGTGTGTGTGTGTGTGTTTGTGTGTGTGTGTGCTGACAGAAGGTCTGCCCCTGAAGACCAGAAGAAAATCCTTTACTGCTCTCTACTGAAACGGTGAGACGCTCAACGTCCATTCCACAGTACCAGAGAGATTTCAAGATAAACACCCTAGTTCACTGTCTCTAGAATCCTTAATACCTTCTCCAAGAGGGCACAGGGAGATGAATGTGACCAGAAAACAGCTTCCTTGATTCAAAGGGAATACATGGTTTACATTTACATTTATTAATTTAGCAGACGCTTTTATCCAAAGCGACTTCCAAGAGAGAGCTTTACAAAAGTGCATAGGTCACTGATCATAACAACGAGATAGCCCCAAAAAATTGCGGGTAGCCAAACATGAAACATACATTGTAAAAAAGCAAATAAGTGCCAATGGGAAAAACCATAAGAGTATGATTACAGTAAAGAGTTTACTGTAAAGGATCTAGATGGTCTAGTCTTTTTATAGACAACCTCACTGTATACATTGTTGGTGTCGTTAATTCATCATTGTGGATGCACAGATACATGTGGCAGACATGTCTCTATGTATTCTTATAACTTGTCAACATACCTGCTGTTCAGATGACTGCGAGTGCTTTGTGAGCGCACCACTAGACCACCATGATGCACTAACATGCCAAGCAGAGTGGCTTATCCACCCCAGACACAACACTCGGTAGAATGGAAAGATAACCCAAATTCCACCACCCACTGTGTGGAGTCTTAATACAAACACACACACACACGTCGACATGCTAAAATGCGCTCAGGCACGCAGGACACACTCTTGCACATACTGTATATGTAGTACCTGGACCCACACACACACATGTCCTCAGTCTGCTGTACTTTGGCCCAGCATCAACAACTTATTTGAACCAATCAAAGCGTCGTTTTGAGGGTCGTCATATTTGCCTCATGGAGACACTTCATGCATCGTTATCTCTGAGGCTGAACTTAACTGGGGCTGAAACACCAATCAGAGTCCTAATGCAGACCACAAGTGTGGGAGAGAAACCTTCAGGATGGATCTTGGAAGGACAGGATTCCTCCTTCCTACCCCAGGGGAGCTTCATGTTCACCTTCACCTCCTGTCAGTGCAGGAGAACTTCTCGGTACAGAAGGGCAAGCTGAAGATAGCCTGCTGTAATGTGGACCAGCTATCCATGATTGGGCTGGACCCCATCCAAAATGGAGCCTGGCTTTGAGCCATAAGCTACAAGAACTCAACTGTATTATATGTCCTTTTGTCTTTTACTCAGTATGTTACACACACATGAGATCAAAAGGAACCTTTCCTGGCATTAAAAATGATTACAAACTATTTTGTACCTCATAAAGCAGAAACAAAAGTGATGTACTACACAGTATATCTCTGTGTGTGTATGTGTGTAGGGGGGTGTGGGTGTATGTGTGTAAAGCCACATGTTCTTGCTTAAGGACATGTGAGCGTGTGTTGGATTGTCATAGACGGTGGATCCAGAAGAGGCCAGGAGAGAAGAACAGGAAAGGCCAGGTGATGGCAGGAGAAGCCGGGAGACACCAGTAAAGTCCAGGAGAGACCAGAAGGAATCAGGGGAAGCCAGAAGGGGACAGAAGAGAGACTCCCCATGGAGCACTAGTCATCCATCATGCCACCCATCCCCCCCCCACCCCCCCCACCCTTCCTCCCTGGAAGCTCCCTGAAAGCAGTGTGCTCAGACAGGGCATGTAATTTCACTCCCCTGGGGCCCAGGCTGAAGGCGACAGGGAGACCCACCACCCCCCTCCCCCCTCTTCCGCCTCCACCCCCCCCAGCTACCCTCTGCCCCAGCTGTGCCACATCCATCTCTGTCCCCTCCTGCCCCGCTCCACACAGCGTGCACACTATCTCCTTCCTCCTCTCCTTAGCCACTTCCCTAAACTGTCTCTTCTTTACGACATCTGTCATCCCCTCTACTCTCTTGGACTACCGATGGAAATCGGATGGCTATCCCTGGATCTGTTGCAACGCCTTGCTATGCCAGCTATTCAGTCGTCAGTTATATTCAGTTCTCTTTATCACTTCATGTGAGAAACGTGGGCGTGTAATACATTGAACTTTAAACTGAGCAAAAATGAACTCAGTTAGGGTTGAAACTGTGGTGGCTTTTCTCAGCCTAGTTGCTGGTCAAAGAGGACACGGGAGTCTGGTTTGATTTCTGGTTCAAGTGCAAGGGTTTATTTTCATCTGATCAAAGATACAGACAATGGGCTTCAATGGTGGAAAAGCTTAGCATAAGCATAATCAACAGTCATTCTTATACTCTTTTCACAAGACACTCCCTTAACTAAACCTTGGTATACATGGTGTATGTGGCCTGTCCTTGCTAACTCTTCCTGTTGTCTGAGTCAGTTTGTCAGCTGTTAGCTTGTTTCTAACCTTTGGTCAGTGACGGTTCCTCTTACATCACTAAGATCTTGTTAAGTGCTGTGTCTTGTTCTTTTAGGTCCATGCTGGTTCGCCTGAGGTAACTTCAGTTCTTAGTCAGTGAGGTCATGATTCAGACAGTTTAGTGCTAGTTTATGTCAGGATAATCAATTAGTTCAGTAATGGTAGTCGCATACAGTTTTGGGCCACGACAAAACTTAAATGAAGCTTTGGCCCTGGTGTTGTCACAGTATAGCAACCAAGTGCAGAGCACATCCATACCATTCCATAGTCTTTGGTGTCAACCTTCAGAAGCTGAGCTGCCCAGCGGGGGGTATCTCTCTCACATGGCCTCTCGGGCCCTGCTCCCCTGACGGGTACACCAGACCCAGTGAGGTTGCAGAATGGGGCCTATCTCTGTCCCTCCGCCTCTCCGACTCTACTGTCTCTGACCTGTAAACTGAGACCAGCTCTGCCATTCAGCATTTTAGCTGCTTGCCGGTGGAATGGCGAGATGGAGACAGGCCGTGTTGCAGGAATAGCGAGGGGGGCCATGCCTGGCACTGTGGGCCCTGACAGCTCACACTACGCTGGCTTAGCCTGATTTGGGCGCCATGTTGAAGCCAGATGTGTTGTCAGTGGTGCAGGTCTCCCAGTGAGTCGAGAGTGAGGAGAGTTTTTGCAGACAGCAGCTAGGCAGGAAACTGTCTGTGGGGATAGCTGCCATTTTGGTTGGGAGGTGAAGACAGAGATAGCTGGTGATGAAACCGTACACAGTACCAGTCAAAAGTTTGGACACATTTTCCCATTCAATTGGAATGTTAAAACCGACTGGCTGACCAACCGATCTTTCCCTGCACTGTGGTCTCACTGACAAAGCCCAGCTCATTCTCAGCAGCCTCCTGCTCTCTACCATGAAGTGGAACCAAGCTCTGCCCAGCCACGCTCATATGACCAGGTCTTAATGAGAGACATTCCTGCAGGAGTTCATAATGGCCAGACAAAAGAGCCTAAAGGACAGCATGGTGCAGAGATGGAGGGGAGGGGAGGGGAGGGGAGGGGAGGGGAGGGGAGGAAAGGAGGGAAAGAGGAGGGGAGGAGGGGATTTGTGGATCAGTCTGCCGCCACTGAGCACCTGCGTTCTCCAGCTGACCCCCCCCCCCCCACACACACACACACAGTGCTCCTCTGTCAGGCTCTGGTTTGAGGGGCCATCTGCCTGCCCTAGGTCTACACAGAGCAACAGCACGGCCAGGCTGCTGCTAGTGTGCCTGGCTTACAGTCTTTAATGCCAGCCATGTTGCTCTGCCCTTTACAGTTGCAGGTGGACCTGGTCTTTGTTCTCCACTAGTGGTGTTTATGTGGACTTTTCTTTCCTAGGATCATCACACTTGTAATGGTACTGGTACAAGGTGTAGGTGTACACTAAGCCATCGTTTGCTCAAATAACATATTTGTTCATGGATTTCACTCATAGTCAATTGAAGAGGAAGTCCATAGTCATGTCTTTCTCTGTCTGCTGTCATTACCCCCCCCCCCACCCCCACCACCTTCTCTCTGTGTTGGGTGACAATGGGTGTCTCTCTCCTTGGTCCCTGGTCTGGAACCCTCAGCAGCTGAACAGCTCCATTGTGGCTCTCAGCCTCTCCAAGCTCTCTGGACCACTGACGCTCCACGCCGAGAAACAACCCACGGATCAAATTCCCTTTCCCCCCCAACTGCCCCCCTCCACACTGGGCTTTGGTCCTCGGATTACGGAGTCCCCTGGGTCCTCTTGCCTTGCCGACACGGCATGGCCATCAGACCCATCTGACGGTCTAAAGTGCAACCACGTCCATCTCTCAACAACCAGGATCAGATCACTTTCTAAAGGGGAGACAGGGTGTTTGGGGGAGGAGGAGGTTATGTGTGTGTGTCTGAATGAGTGTGTGTGCGTATATGTGTGCACACCTGCGTGCATATGTGTAGGTGTGATTGTGTGCGTGCATTGTGTTCACGTGCTTGTGGGGCCGTGAGGATAGTACAGTTATCTAAGCCAAGGCCAGATGGTGGTGTCTTGGTTTGACCCCTGCACCTTTCCTCCATCAATCACATACGCTGCTATCTCACACCTAGACCAGCCCTGAGCCCAGTCTTTCAACTCTAACAACTGGTTAACCCTTTAAACAAATGTTACTCCCACCCATAATGGTTTAGCCTTGGTGTTCTACTTTTATATGCCAGGTCAGATCAGTAGAGCGTAAACACAAGCTCTGTCAACAGGCTTTTACAGGCTGTGTGGTTAGGAGCAGAGCTAGGGGATATCTCAGTCCTCGAAGATGGTCGCTGTTTGTTTTCAATCAGCTACTGCTTAATGGAGGTTTCGATATCTTGTTATTGACTGGGAGTTACAGAGTAACTTAGTAAAATGTAAAGCAATGGCACCTTTTAATAAATTGTATGAGTTCTTGCCAGATAGTATCAAACTGCAATATGGACAGAGCCAAATATTTACAGTCCAAAGACTGAGTAGCAGAGGACAAGAGATTAAAAAGCGAAAAGTGCACTTGAACATTGAGTGGCCTCGGGGGAAAAGATATGACAGAAAAAGGAGGTAATCAGTCAGTCAAGGACTCTGTGGTTTTGTAAATGTGAGACCAATACTTTAAAGCAAACAAGCATGAATAAAGTCAGACAGCTCACATAGTAAGATGACAGCTCTTTATCAGGGTCGAGCCCGAGATCTACAATGGGGAAAGGAGCTGGAGAGTGAGTCCAGCTTTGAGGAACGGCATTATCTCCCTCAAGGATCTCCAACATCTGCAGCTTCCTCTCCCGATCACTCTCCCAAAACCACAGGATGCCCCCCTCCCCATCCCCCACCCCAGTCCCGGTAAACGGGAAGGGGGGCGGGGGTGGGAGGGGTGTTCATCCAATTTTCTGCGCCAGCGCCAGTTTGGAGCGATGGCGAAGTGCAGATACAGTGACCTGGGCCGACCTGCCCGCCTCTTTTATTAGGGCCACATGATTGGAAGCAGCTGTGGCCCCGCCCCCACAGTCTAGTAGCGAGGAGAGGAATGCTGACCTGGGGAGAGGAGAGCAGACTCATCCTATAGGACCAGGGACATAGCTATAAAGTTATTGCTAATTTCAGTTATAACCCACTGATAACTTAAGTTATGAAGCTACTAAACCACAAATATCAGACAAAAAATCTTAGAATTTGTCTAATATGAGTAGTGTATCCATAGTGACATATTTAAGTCTAAATTACCCTGCTGTGAACTTTGTTGCTGTCACCATAATTGTACTATGGTACATACCACACTTAGTATTCTCCGTTGTTCGAGCATGTCAATGAATGAAACCACTGAGGGATTTGTCCATTCTGCTCAGACCATGTGGCCTCACGGACGTCTGACTTTCTCCAGGGGAACCTGCTGACATTTCGGAGTGTGGAGTCTCTAGGTGATGTGGAATGTGGTGCTGTGCTAGAGAACCATGACGAGGGGATGTGAAACACAGGAGGAGTATTGCGCACTAGCATCTGCATTCTCAGGCATGACTGGCATGCTTCACACACTTATCCTTGCCCTTCTCTGGCCCCTGAAATCATATATGAGATGCAGTTCTTACAGCTTGTTGTCTCTACTTCACCAGGAATTCACCTCTTTAACCACAAGCACACTAACTCCAATCACTATCTGATTCAACTAACTCGCACAAGTGCCCATGTGTCCAATAATGCAATCGAAATGCTAATTAGACTTATTAGTACTTTATTATAATGAAGTAGGATCAATAGGTGGTGTGTATATGTGTGTGTGTGTTTCTGTGTAGACATTGGAGTGATATGTCTCCTAGATCATGTAACTGCACTAGAAGCAACCCCCAAGGTAAGAAACATGTGTGTCCTGAGTAGCTGTGTTTATCAAACACACACATTTGCTCAGTCTAACTGAAATACGTCTCTACTCTCACCTGCATTTAACATCTGCCTGATAGCACTGGGCTTTTCACACACACACACACACACACACACACACACACACACACACACACACACACACACACACACACACACACACACACACACACACACACATATATGCACACACACTCCTGGGATTTTGTATACAGGTTTGTGTCCTAATAGTCCCCACCAATGCACATGCTTGTTTCAAGGTCACATTCACACTGTAGTGTGAGGATCATAAACTTACTGAGTGTGACGGAGGGTTGGCCGGTGGCACAAGCCTCTCTTTCCTATTCTCTCTCTCCCTCTCTCTTTCTCCCTCTCTCTCTTTCTCTCTCTTTCTCTCTCCCTCTCCTTTGTTTTCTGTGAATGAGACCACAGGTTCAACTATTTTATACAAGGACGAAAACTCACTCCTTATCACCTTCAGTGTCTCAAGCAATGATACTGTCTCTGATGAGCCAGAGAGATGAGGAGGGGAACATGAAAATCAGAGAAGCTGCCCATTCAGGTCCAGCTCCAGGTCCGTATCTAGACCGTGGAAAAGCTTGGCACCAAGAAGGAAAATTAAATATAGGGCATCCATTTATTGCACAGATATTATATAGGAACAGGAAAAACAACGTCCAAGCTAAGTACTACTGCATGTGTTATAATACAGTAAAGAAAACCATTTCCACAAGTATTTCTAAAACCAAAGCCATTTCATATTTCAGAGAAGTACTGCACGAACAGAAGTAATGAGTCAGGTTTTCCTAAATAGCCTGTGATCAGTTTAGTGACACAATGGTTTGTTGCTATCACACTATTATCTGAATAACCATTTCTTGACTTTCAATACCTCCAAATGTGAAATGCCTTTAACTATTATAGATGCACGGGTTTACAACCACTTAATAGTATTGCTCCCAACATTTACCTTTCATATTTCCAGGGTCACAAATTGCACAAGATTGACACATGCATCCTTTCAGTTTTCGAATAGACCTTTAGGCCCATACACAATGGCCGACCTATGCTCCAAACCCCTAATTAATGGAGGATTACATTAACCCACGGCGTATAATTATCACCCACAGAATTTAGACTGTAAAAGGATTAACTGGGTCAAATGCGGGCGTAGGTTGAACCAATCACAAAGGACAGCAAAGGCTAAACATTCCTGCGCTGCGGCAGGCTAATCCCTCACCCGCGAGCCAGTCCGCCACCACTCCCTCTTGGTGGATTCTCATGTAAACGGTCGTTTAAATGGAAAACTCGGCTTCAAGAACACAACTGTTTGCTCATTGTCTCGAAATATCCTCAAGAAAATGAACGTATTTAAATTGAATTAATGCGTGTTAGGTACCCCGAGGCGCACTTGGCCTCCCCTCCCGCGGAGCGCCCGCCCCAGCATGGCCATGCAAATAACCTCCGCGCTCTCGTAGGGACTCGGACGTATCAAACATTTGCCCCACTGATAAAGTAAAGTAAGCCCCCTCACACTGTTAAAACTCAGAGACATTCTTAAATTAACGTAGGATGATGATATTTAATTATCATTTTATTCTAGCAAAAGGAGAGCAGATTTATTCTTGACACTTCTCATGGAATGTAAGGAATTGAAATGAACTCCAGACCACAATATTAATCAAATACAAATTACTATTAATCATTTGCCAAGTGATAGCAGGCTTAGACTGAATAAACATGGAAGTTGTGTGCGTATGTTGTGAATTGAATCATTTCGAAATATAATGATATGTAGAGATAACAAGGCCAATCGTCGTGCGTAAAAGTAAAAAAAACACAAATAGACAAAGCGAACAATTAGTTTGATGCCAAATTTGGGGAAATACGCATTATTGTCCAGTGAAATGTTAATTTTAAATGTGATAAAAATATTATAATTGTAGTTTATTCTCATTCCACGAGACCTTGAATTGATTATAACCATTAAGATCGTAAACTGTTGTCCAGGAGATGGAGCTAAGCCTCTCCAAACTCACAAAACGATATTGACAAAAAGTGAAAAGTCTCATCAGGATGAAACCATTGGCTGTGACAGGCCCGAGGTTCTGCCTCAATGTCTGAACAACATGTGTCATCTATTAAAATGGTATCATGTCGCTTAAGTATTGTGAGTATTAAACTAGGTTAGGTTGCTCAATTAAAACACACGGTCCACTGTACAACTTGTGTTCACGTTTTTTATTCAAGAGTGCCTTAATAAACACTTTCTAAATAGTCTTCGTCTTACCCACAGCTATTAAAAGGAGTGTGAGGGCGCGCGCCCCTTGAATAAATCCCCGAGCCTCTGGCCCCAACCCCAGGCCACTGGGCTGCTGCGCCCCGCTGTCTCCGCTTTGTTTGTTCAGTTTCCAGCTTGATTGTATTTGTTAATTAGTTGCTAACAGCATGGTAATGCGGGTTTGATTGATGGCCATGTCACTAGCATTCACCCCACACTATCTGGAGCTCAGGCAGGGCTCGAGCCAGACTACCCCCGTCCGCCTGGTGATTTGTTGAACTAATGAAGCCCCCCAAAAAACGCTATTGGTCTCGCCATCACTGCAACAGAAATAACTAATGTGTCATTAAGTAATAGGCCTACGATAAAGAACGAAGGCATTCATAACATTATTTTAAAGTCTTTCATCATTCACAACAATAGAGAGCGAGACCCCGAAGTGATTGTGTCTAATAAAAAAGGGTCGTTGGTGTATCATTTATGTAAAACGTTGCTGGCAAGTCATTCAGCGAATAACTGTGGCCAAACATGACGGGATTTGTTTTGGGGTGCTAGCTAAAGTTAAATTCCAAAAAAGGTACAAAGCTTGGCGTCCATTACTTTATCCGTTTTTTTACTCCGTTTTTTGTAATGTCTGCTTTTAATTTAGAGTTTTACTTCTCCGACCCCAGAGACATAATTATAGTACACATTTTTCTTTCCAAAAAACAGAGGGCTTTGCAGACCACTTTGAAAGCAGTCTGGACTTCTTTATCAATTTAAAACAGAGGTTGAAGATTTAATACAATCCAAAAGTGTTAGCTTAATTAAATACTTGCTGAAAACATCAAGTGTTCTTATGTTAATTCTAGCTAACTATAGACTCAAATTGACTTCTATGTAGTCCAACATCTTTAATTTAAAATAAAAGAAAGTCATGCCATATCCATTATTCTTCGGCTACTTTACTCAAAACATAGCCATTAAGAGCAAGATTTATCTTTCTTGTTGTACTTATCAATTACGAGTTTCTATAAACAAAGTCTGAGTGATATGCCTAAATTATCATGATAAAATGTTTCAAAGTTGGCCTAAATCAAATTACAAAACAAAAAAACGTTCACATTAACAAATGCTGCCTAGGACGCCTTAGCAAAGCTGTGTATGTAGTTGTCTAATGAATGTCCATCAACTAATGCGTTTTCATCATTCATTTTAGTGGGCAGTTACGGAGCGTGCCATTACTCGAAACGGCAGCTCGAAGAAAACCAAAAGACCGCCCCACAACTGCTGGTTTGCTGGCAAGTCCTTGGTGCTTTTCCCCTTGCACCATGGGAAGTGTGGTCTTGCGGCTGCCGTTCTGAACGTATTGGAAGTACAAGTGGAATGATGGAAGAACTACAGTCATCACACCGCTGCATGACGACGTAGTCTGTCAATCACTCGCGTCTCTTGTTTAGTCGCTCAGGGGCTTCCAGTCTGAGCAAGCACCCCTGCCTGATGCGTGCACGGGCTACAGAGGGGGGGTTGCAGTCTGCGAAGGCAAGTGTCACCATGATCAACCTTATATGGGGTGGATCCTTATACTGCGTGGCTGCATGAATCATAACTTCAAGATGAAGACGTGATCACAGCGCATTCGGCATCATTATCAGCATCGGAATATCCATTTCTTTTTGAAGCACACTGTGGACTCGGGCACCGCTGCAGAGGTGCTAGACTGGTAGGCGGGGGTTGGAGCTGAGGACAAAGATATTTTATGTTATTAATAAAGCTGATAATGAAGCGCAGAAAGATTATGGTCGCGGCAGGCTTTTGCCTTTCATTTTTTCTAGGTACTCTTATGAATTTGCTCTATATACCAGGATTTGAGCACCACCAAAACCGAAATAGAGCACATCGGTACTACCACGAAAAACAGCAACGGGTTACGGGCGACTTTCAGCTTCACCTCGGTGAACCAGTCACCGAAACGGCTGCTGAGCCTAACAGTAAATCCGCCACAGGAAGCCTCCACGATCTCCAGCTGCAAATACAAGAAAGGTTCGACGAGGTTGTCCAGTACCGTCGGCGCCAAGCACATGGGCCAGGCACTGGAAACCCAGTCCGCCCGCTGGAGCGTAGAAGATTGATGGATTTAGAGCCAGGGCACAGTTGGGACCCTGTCAAAGTCATTGATAGAATTGATAATCGACAGACTAGTTTTCAAAATCGACTTTCTCCGTCGACATACCTCCACGTGAAATCACGGAAAGATTTTTCAATTTATTCAAGGAGCATTAACGGTACACTGATGCTTGGCTGCAGCAGCATTGACAACGTGACTAATGTGCAGTACCTGGGTTCAGGCTACACAAAGGCTGTGTACAAAGCAGCTCTTAACAGCAGCTTCTCAGTGGCTCTGAAATCTGTTGATTTCGGGGGACATGATATGGAAAATTGCGTAAAGAAATATGGCTCACCCGGAGACTGCTACAAACTTGCCTCCTTCAAAATAGTGAAAGAGATGACGCTGATGGAGAGGTTGCAACATCCCAATATTTTAAAGGTAATCTTCATTCGTTACAAATCGGTGTTAGATTATCTCACATGTCCATAATCATGTAGTGTCTTGTGTCTTCTCTTAGCTAGAAGAAAACATCAGTTAACATTTTATTTTTTTATAATATCACTGTAAAGTAATATCCAAAGGTCTAAATTCACTATCAATATTTCTTCAAAAGAAATAACCCAACAACAATTGCCTTATTTTACCAATGAATTTACAAACGTTTGTCCTGCAGTAGTCTAATAAGGAAGTCAAAAGACATCAGTCATTCCTCCTTAATGACCAAATACCTTTGGTGTGAAAATTCACTCCTCTTGTGTTAGAAGTAACACATGTAGTCTAAATAACCCTTCAAACATTTGTGAGTTTTCATAAAGTATATTGAAATCCGTTCAAAACCTGCAGCAGTCGAGTAACCACCGCAAAATATTGGTGTGATTGATGCGTTTGAGGCATGCGTGTGGTACAACTCGTAGAGACTGATTAATAGAATGTGCTTGAGAGAGAGCCATTGCTGAGTTGTTACATTGCCGATTTTAAGCTTATCAGCGGGGTTGCAGATCTGGCGCGTGAGTTGTTGCGCCACCCCAGGCAGTGTTCATCGACCTCGGAGTCTCATTTGTAAGTTCTGCTGTGGCATATCTTTTATCAACTCACTCACGTAAACATAGGCCTAAGCTAAAAACTATACAGCTGTTCTTTCTATACACCTCAGTGTGTAAATGTTTGTAATAATAGGCTGTTCATATGCGTAAAAGGTAGGCTATCCGTAAAAGTATTGTAGATCTATATCGACTAGCCTATTATTAATTTACTTGTTAAATTTGCTGTAGGGCTACACAGGTCATTGGAGCCCAAAGGTTTCCTAAATTGAAAGGTCAGTCTGTGGTTATTAAAAAATGGTTTATCGTCTAGACTATAATCAACTCACAGGGTGCAGACTCAAAAGGGTGTTGTGGGCACTTGAGCCAACTGCTGAACTGGAGGCTTTTTGCAACTAGCGGAATTCGTTTTTTACTGTAATATACTCAGCATGAGCCCTGCTGTGCAGCGCTCTAATTAAAATAGAAAGGCAAAAAGCAAAACCTCTTTAGAGGTGGACAATGGCATTCGCAAATTAGGTATTGTAGCAGTTATCCTGAACTTCCTGTATTGCAATAGTTCTCAGCCAAATTATCATGCATGGTAGAATTATTAAAAACAAGCACACACAAAAAGCACACAGATTTACAGCGGTCAAATAAAAGTTCCCAAGAGAATGGTCCTTTTGGCCTTATAGACAACTTTTAACAACAAGATACATAGCTAACTGAACACACATATTTTGCACTGAACACAAGGTTAATTATAATTACTGTATGTACAATTTTATTTTAGGTATCAGTCTTTTATAATTCACAAACACCCTTGATTAATTTGTCATCCAGCCCCAAAGCCTGAGGTTGGGATCCATATTAAAGAAACCTGTAGCTTAGTATAACAGTGTGGCTATATTTACATTTCATTCAGCTTTAGCACTTATAAAAGCCAAACACACAAGCCTACATTTAATATTTTTAACTGTCACACAATCACAATTTATAAAGGGTACTTCTTCTCTTTTTACTATACATTAAAGCAACTTGTTAAATGGTTAATGGAATATTTTACAATATTCCTCTTACTATATACTGTAGGTAAAGTAAAAAATTGGTAAACAAGTATTGTAACTTTTTGAAACAGACTACAGGTTAAACCTATTTTTTATACACATAACCTAACTTTTGTTGTTGTTTTTGATGGCAGCACATTGAAATGTTTTTTGTGCTTTCATAATTAATGTTTAATTAGGTTTACTCACTGGGTTTCCTACACAGTTGTAGTCAGGAAAGACAGCACATCAACATCTAAACCCGTCTTTTACCGATATCCAGCGTATGTTATAAAAGTACTTTTTAGGTTCACATTTAATATGTGGTAGTGGAAGTAAGACTACAGTCAAGGTTAAAGGTCATACACACATTCCTTATGTCTACTCAGGCTTTTATGTGTTTTATGCTATACACGCAAACACATTCATACACTCGCACTCTTTCTCACACACATACGTATGCATAGTTGCTTGCTCAATGCATGCATGCACGCACTCATAAAACACACATACCCATGTACATGCAAATCGTACAGACCAGCATTTGTGGGGGGATGAAAAATACAGTTTGTTTGTATTCTTTTTGTTTTAAGTGAATACTACCAAGTTGATTTATTTGAGAATAACACTGTGGAATACAAAATACATGGATGTTTTACCAGAATAGGCTCATACTGTATCATGCTAACATAAACAGAAATGTTGTACAATCTGACAGGAAAGTATTATTTCTTCTTGAATACGTTATAAATATGAGTTCTATTCCAAGAATAGAAAACTGTAAACCAGCTCCTGGGCAAATTCAATTTTTTTCTTGCACAGGGAACAAATCCACTATTAGAGGTAGCAACAGAACAAGTAAATAGTAAGAATGAGGAAAAGAACGTTTCAAACTGGGCGGAAGTTGAATTGTAGAAAGATCTTGTCCAAGAATAACACAAAAAACGTAATATGCCGAGACAGGTCGAGAATCCTTCAGCACATCCTCAGAGTTGGCCTTGAAAGCAGAGAGCGACCATAACTTCAGTACTGCACCGTATACCTTAGGAACTGTTTTGCAATAGCAAAACAGTATGGTTTGAAAAACTGTTTCATGTAAAAATAACTGCATTAAAATGCTCTCTTAAGATATAAAACCTGAAGTGTAAAAGCCATGTAGTTGATAGTGAATACAACTAAGATAAAAATGCATCACAAGGACATTGAAAGAGTCATTACCATCAAAGTTCCCAGTTTCCCTGAAATGCATCACTAGGGTGGCCCTCGGATCCAGATGACTAAAGTGAAGCTAGGGCTGGACTAGACATGTGTTCTCACACCAGCGGGCGTGTTTCACTCTCTCTGACCTGCTCCTTGTTAGCCTGAGTGTGAACAAGATGAATTTGAACAGATCAGAGAGGGAGATAACCAGAGGCGCTGTCTGAACTGTGAGTGTGTGTGTGTGTGTGTGGTAGGGAAAAGGTGGAAGGCAGGAAGGAGAGGGGGGCGGTTAAGGGATAAAGGCATATCTTTCACGGGGCTGGTGTGTGTGCATTTGTGCCTTTATGAAATGGCCATGTACATGTACAGAAATGAATGTGTCTGTGAGTGTGTTTGGATTAGGGCGATTAGAGCCAGGAGCTCTGGATTATATTTACATTATCTTGTCATTCTTTCACCCGTTCCCCGCCCCCTCCATCTTCCAATGTGAAAGTTGATCATCCCAGACGCAAAAAAAACCTGGGCTCAGTATAAGGATGAAGAGAAGAGGGAGAGAGAGAGAGAGATAGAGAGAGAGAGACACCGGAGAGAGCGCAGAGGAAGGGGGGTGTATGCCTGTGAAGTCAGCTGGAGACACAGTTGCAATTAAGAGCAGGATTAACACGTTAACCTCTGACTTCCAGGGGAAGGAAGCTAGAGGTGGAAGAGGGATAGCCACACAAATGTGGTCCACGGCCCCCCTGAGCCCCTGGAGCCTTGCCCTGGTTCTGATCACGCTCTGCTCTGGACCCATGGCTCCTGAGGCCTGAGTTTCTGGCTTCCCTCTCTGTACACAGAGCAGAATGGATCCGTGTAGATCCCAGGGACTAGACCTAGAAATTGAGAGGTTCCATCAAGGATTCCTTTAATTCTGTGAGATTTTCTACGTACTCACATTCATGCATCTTTTAAACATTTAAAAATGACCAAATCATGTGATTTTACACAATATATTCAGCTCTTTGAACATTTAATATCTTCAAAAGACAGTTTCTTGTTTTAGAAAATATAATTTAAAAGTTCTGTTATTATAGGGGATAATTATAGAAGCACCATTTGATGTGGTGAGATACATGGTCCCACACCATTACCATGGGGTTAACCCTTGTGTAACCACTTCCCTGTGTTCGAGTTCCAGACCAGACATGTCCAGGTCAGATAGATCTGCCAGCTCGTGTTAACCCTTGGAGAGAACCTTTGATGTGGTTTTGGAGGAAATTAGAAGATCGCTCCAGAGTATTGGAAGGAATTCCTCCGTTTCGTAAGACCTGAAGTTAGCCCCGCTACCCCTGTCTGTTTCTCTTTTGTGGGACAACGTTTGTAATATATATTGCAGGAAAAAAAGAGCTCTATGATTATTCTCTCCATTTCCTAGCTATCAAGTGTGAGTGTGCTTAAAGGTCCAGTTCATAGTATGTTGTGCCAAATAAGGATACAAAGGTTATTGTTTATTGTAGTTTGCCCAGTCGTCAAAGGAGTGCTAATAGTCATAGGTCTTAGCAACCCAAACCCTCTGTCGTAATCATGTTGATGTGTATGAATATGAAGTAAGGCAAATTACACATAGGAAAAAGGAATAAACAGAGTGTGTAATCATCAAAACTGTAAACTTTTAAAAGCCCTTCATGCACCCAAACCTTGAGTTTTAAGGATTTCACCCACCCTTTTTTATTGCATCATAAGTCTCAAATCTGATTAATGTACAAGGATCAATTCATATGGAAGGAGAAAATGACATTTGTTCTCTTTGCCAGTGGCACTACTTCCAAGACTCTGATTAAAACAAGGCATAACCAATTCTACCATTAACGTCATACGATATGTACCCTAGCTACACACAAAACAACTTTTGAAACACTTTTGATTAGTGGCACACACTCATACACATTCACACACACAGGCAAGAAACTAAATCCTTAAAATACACACTGACCTGGCACAACCTCTGAATAAATTGCCACATATAATAATTTGTAGCTTATTACTCCTCAGCTTACCTGATTTGTGAGGGAAATTAAAACACATTTGGAGCTTACAGTCAATACCCTCCTGTAACAGAGAGCCAGTTAGTATCATGTGGGTGTTAGAGAGCAGGTCTTGTTTGCCAGACACCCCGTAGTCCTCCTGTGACCTGGGGCTTACAGAGGAGCAGCAGTGTGCTCTGGGTCCTGGCAGATGCTGGGGGCTTCATCTCTGGACAAACATGGCTGTCTCTGCCCCTGGTTTGATCCCTGTCCAGGATCCTGGCCTGGTGAAAATGAATGTGGCTGAGGGCTAACAGCCAGCCAGCCAGAAATCCAGCCAGGTCCTGCTAGGCCCCCTCCCTTATTTAAGATTTAATAACGCCCCAAACAGAAATACTGTATTGAAATCTAAAATGTTTTCAAGTCTTATGTATACTGTAGCTGAGCTACCGCCTTCACTTGACTGGGACCTGTCTGTCTGCTACTGACATGACAACCATAAGCAGAATTCAGCTGTTATTTCTTTCTTCGATTAAAACCATACACTCCAGTATGTCAAATAAAGATATACGGTATGGAGGCTCAGCTTCCTTTGCCTAGTTAGCCTTAGTTACAACCTTGGCTTTGGGCAGTATATCTCTTTAAGTCTGAGTGTGTGGGTCTCCCCCATCAACTAGAGTCAGCAACTAAGCTGACTCACTTCTCCCCTCCAGCCAAGCTCCCTGAGAGCTGCCAGGCCTACTACTGTTGATTGCCCTAAAAAAATATCTGCTGGCATTTTCACACTTACCTCACCCCACACACTTTCTAGTTCCACAGGCTCCAGGTCTTGAATATGTTGAGTTTCAGTTGAAATATACAGGAGTACTGTAAACATTGGAAAACTGTCAGCAGCAAAGCACATTTACAAAGTAATGCAAGTATAGGTAAAACAAGTAGAAGTGTAACAAGTAAAAAGGTGAATGACCTTTGAACCCAAGCCAGATAAAATGGCACCAAATCCAATGCAAACGCTAACAGTATCCCGGCATGCAACTGTTATCTCAGAGAAACCAGGGCAGCTGAGGGGTCTGCCATGGAAAGAAAACACAGCCCTGACGCAGTCATGCTCACACAAGAATGTGCTGACAATCAACGTCAGTGCACACACACACACACGCACACACACACACACACACATACACGCGCACACATGCACACACACACATTAGTCAGTTAAGGGAATTGAAACTTTTTAATAATAGTTTTTCCACATATTCTAGAAAGTGCCATATGATAAATCACACACATGAACAGCCTTACTGTAAAATCATTTGAGGAGCTGTATTGCTCAGGCTATTTTTTTTTTTTTTTTTGCCATGCTCTGCAACTAAAACAGAAATGTAAGCTCGTTTTTATTTCATGTAGATCTGAGAGGTGTTGTTGGTTTAGACACTCCCATGCACTCCTCAGGCAGGACCCAGGGGTGGGGTGAGGGGGCACAGTTCCAGGCATTGCCCGCTGGCTGTTCCTCCTCACCCACAGGGCTGGCAGTGCCCGAGGCCACCTCAGATTGCCCGTCATGCACCACATCCATAAACATCTCTTCAGACGCACCCAAACTACCAACAAACACAGATCAAAGAGCAGGAAGCCATTTTTCCACTTTTGGACTGAATATATTCACAAAATAAACGTAAAATATACTTTCTTTTTGCGGAAGATTGAGAGTTACTTTGGTATGCCACCCTCTCCGCTTTTCTTGGTCAGTGGATTTTCTTTGATTCAGACTTCCTGGTGGTATAGTTTACAACTATGTTGATTGTTATCCTTTAAGATTAAATTTCATGCCCTCTAATTTTAACTGGTTCTTCTGGCACAAATTAGCTAAAGCAAATGTTTCTGCAAGCAAGCATCCAGACTCGCCTCAACGGTCACCTCAGCCACGTTGTGGAGAGTAAACCATTAAAATCATCCAAAAGCAACAGCTAAACACTATTTCATGTCCTGCAAGAAAACGTTGTAACACGACACATTTAAAACAGAATTTAGCTCTTGTTGAAGGGTTCGGGAATTCAATTATTTTCATGAAGTAAGCATACAGTATATGGGCCATTCCTGGTCACTTCTCTCTTCTCTTCAGTTGTTCGTAATGGAGGATTAGCCAGAGTTAGAAACAACATGGAGGTTACGTTGTGCTAATAGCCTAACATGAGTGTGTTCCTTGCGTCTCCTCAGCTGTATGGCTACTGCTACCAGGACAGCAATGACATTCAGGACACGGTGACAGCCATCACGGAGCTGGGCAGTCCTCTGGAGATGATCCAGCTGCTCCAGACCTCGTGGGAGGAACGCTTCAGGGTAAGAGAGAGAGAGACACACACACACGCTTACAAAAAGAGACATGTACTGGACATACTGGACACCCTCTGGTCCACACACATGCCTACAAACACACACGTGTACCCCCCTGTAACAGATGGCTGGAATGAGGACCTAAATACCACCTCGAACTTAGTTTTGATATAATGCAAGGGGTAACAAGGGGTAACTACGGGTAACACTGGGTTGGGTTGAGTGTTACATTGAAAGGAGTCCCCGTACCCCTAGTGTTACCACTGACACATCCTGTACAGCTCAACACATCCTTATATGTGTCACTGCTGTCCTCCACAACGCTACACCACACTGTTTCAACATGTCATCACCCAGCATCATTTGTCTCATTCTGTTACAACAACACTGCCTTTATAGCAGTGGGACACCCCTCCACCAAACACAGAGGGGCCGTTTACAGTTTGGCTAGTAAGCTATCTGAAATTACATCTGCCTGGTAAATATATACATTGAGGTAGCGTTCCATTTTGATTTCCTGAGTCTCAAACGACAGCCAGAAGAGTTTCCAGACTCGTGAGTGTTTCCACAGAGGATACCAATGCCTAGCACGTGTACAATAAATGTCCCTTTTAATAAATTTCCATTTTAAACAGTGGCCATGAAATACCAACTTTTAAAGACTTCTCTGTTGCTTGTTCCTTTGTTTTAGAGGAACAGAAAAGTCTGTCAGATCACTTTAAGTTCCCCCGTAAACATCAGTTGTCTTCTCCAAATGGTTCCGTAACTGACCAGGCGGTTTGAAAACTGGCACGATGGTAGAAGAAGGATTTGGAGAGACCCTGGAGAGAAATACCTGTGTTTCATTGAGATGTCTTGTTGTTTCTGTGACTTGTCCTGTCATGCAGTGAGGGAATATGGATGGAAAACGGTAGGGAGAATATTCGTCTTTCACCATGTGATCAACAAAGACCATCTAAATGTGCAGGGGACGGAGGTTGTTTCTTTGTTCCCGTTCCCCCAACGCGTCGGTTATTCCACCCTCCCCCCCTCTCCTCCCTCCTCTCCTCCTTCCCTCCCTCCCTTGCAATGGGACGCGGAAAAAAGAAGTGTACAAATACGAATGATTACGAAAAAAGCCTTTTCGTCAGATATTTTGCAGTTCGTCTGAGGCGTTGATAGACTCGTGGGACGTGCGCAGTGAAAACCACTGAATTTCAAACGCTCCATTTAGGTCCGTCGCCATTTCCTGTCTGCGTTGACGAAGCCTTTCATGGCCTACAGACGCTGTCAGCGAGCGAGGCACACCCACATCCTCCTTGGACCCCTCCCCCGTCACCTCCACAACCCTAGCCGAGCCTCATTTACATATGATTATCATAAGTAGCGTGTGCTCCTGTGCTGACGTACTACGGCGGACACATCGGGTGCTTTTATTATTTATTTTTGCACTTAGACCATAGCTGTATGGGAGAGAACGATGAATCACATACACAATCATATTCTTATTGCTCATAATCATTTGTGTTCAAGTTGACCCATTTCTTAAGCATTAGGCTAGACTCCCTTACTCGCTTCCTTCTCTCTCTTGTTTTCTCTCTCTTTCCCTCTCTCTTTCCCTCTCTCTTTCCCTCTTTCTTTCTTTCTTTCCCTCTCTCTCTCTCTCTCTCTCTCTCTCTCTCTCTCTCTCTCTCTCTCTCTCTCTCTCTCTCTCTCTCTCTCTCTCTCTCTCTCTCTCTCTCTCTCTCTCTCTCTCTCTCTCTCTGTCTCTCTCTCTGTCCCTCTCTCCTTCAGTGATACACTAGAACTCCATGGTCCAAGACTAACCTCTCACACTCTCTCCTGGTCCCCAGTACATTAAAAACAGCTTTTGTCTCGCCTGAATGAGGATTGAGCTGTTGGGCTCCTCCTCCTCTCCTCTTCTCAACCCCTCGTTCTGTCTTTCCTCCTTCTGTCTGTTCCTGGGGACACAGTGATATTTGGTTTAGAGTCTCTGTGTCAGGGTCTTAGTCCTGCCCTTCACATGCCCCTCCCAGCCCCAGTTGCTACCCTTGTTTCCTGGAAACAATGAGGAATGGATTATCCTTGGGTCGAGCAAACACACATGCACACACACACAAACACACACACAAGCACAATCCCCAACACACCAGAACACACTGAAGTGCTTTACTTGGAGATTTATAAGTAGCTATAGAGGAGTATGGGGACTTAGTAAACTTGTGTTCCAAAAGAGGACCATACAATTACTAAACAAACAGGTCTCAGCTGAACTGCATCAGGTCCGGGAGGAGAGAATTAAGAATTTGGTTCGAGAGAAAGAGGAGAACCAAAGAAATGAGACACAACTGTTTCTGTGTCTGCCCTTCGACTGCCTGAAGTGTAGCTATACTTCTGCACGCTCTCTGTATAAAGCTGACTGGACATAGTTGAGAATCTAACCAGCGTTTGCATGTGTTTGCTCTCAATAGATCTGTCTGAGTCTGGTGCGTCTGCTTCACTACCTGGCCCACTCTCCTCTGGGCTCCGTCACCCTGCTGGACTTCAGGCCGCGCCAGTTTGTCCTGGTGGCGGGGGAGCTCAAGGTCACAGACCTGGACGATGCCAGCACAGAGGAGGCCCCCTGCTCCCCCTTCTCCCCCTCCGACTGCGTCATGGAGTTTCCCGCCCGCAACTTCACCCTCCCCTGCAACAGAGGGCGCTGTGTTGGCATCAATGAGAAAAGGAACTTGTACAATGCATACAGGTAAGGTCGAATAATAATGGAGAGACTGGATATTTTGGTTGAGATTGTTAAAATGACAGTTTGTATGTTGACTAAAGGTAATCTACAGGAAGTCAAAGTTAATTTAGCACTAATCTAATGTTTATTTCCAGGTTCTTTTTCACATACCTACTGCCTCACAGTGCCCCGCCCGCACTAAGACCCTTACTGGACAAGATAGTCAACTCTACAGGTTTGTGTGTGTCTGTGTATCTAGTTCTTCAAGATTTTGAGTGCTTGTGTGAGGGAGCTACATCATTTCATCCACAAAACTTGTACAGCCCAGAGCTAGTTATCTTCCCCCACCCCGCCCCACCCCTCTCTCTCTCCCGCTCTCTCTCTCCCGCTCTCTCTCTCTCTCTCTCTCTCTCATCTCTTTATCTATCTGCTCATCAGGATGATGGTATGTCAGCAAAGGGTTTGTAATCTGTTCCTCTGGGACACAACAAGCCGTGAAGGCGCAGACGTTTTGGGCAGCAGTGTGTGTGTGTGTGTGTGTGTGTGTGTGTGTGTGTGTGTGTGCGTGTGTGCGTGCGTGTGTCAGTTGTGTAGGATTAGAGGCCAGCTCATGTGATCATATCTTCCCTAGTCAGTCAGTATACTCATACAGAGAGCATAACGACCATCACAGTAGTGCGTGTGTGTGTGTGTCAAAAGCAAACACGGCCTTTGTCCCATGTCCTCCGATCAAAGACCTTACATCACATGTTTAGTCTGGGTATTTGCATAGCATTTGTGTTTGTCCACTGCATTATTACAATGGTATGCTTTAATGTCAGTGCAACAATGGTCTGTAGGATTTGTAATGTGTAAACAACACTGTGAAGGAATGTTAACCCTAAGTTGTTGCTGTCTCAGGGGAGCTGGTCTGGGGGATGGATGAGACACTGGTCCAGCTGGAGAATGTGTTGCACCAGTACAGAAACGGGTTCTATCTGCAGAACAACACTCAGGCACACAGAGCTGGTGAGTACACACACACACACACACACACACACACATATCCACTCACACACACACACACACACACACGCACACACACATGCTGACCCACTCACACACACACAAATAACTACTCTCACTCACTTGTTGAGGTCTCACACTATAATCACTCCAGCGTTTACATACATTCCTGTGAGATAACGTTCTAATGTAGTTACATCCACCTATGTATTAGAGCAGAGGCCTGATAGAGTGTAATCGAGTAAAGTAACTCTAGATCTTATGTCCTGGTCTGGCCCTGTACACTGATGTGTTCCTCTGCAGACTGCATATGGTCCAGGTTGTGACCTTGCTTACGAACAACAGGGTTGATAATGGTAGATAATACAGGATAATCATGAATCCATTGTGTATGTATTTGTGTGAGAGAGCTAGAAAGAGTTTGTGAGACTGACAATCAGGGAGAAAGAGAGAGAGAGAAATATATAAAGAATGTGTCAATGCGTTGGAAAGAGAGAGACAGAGAGTGTGTATGTGTGTCAGTATATGTGTGTGTGCGCGTGTGAGATCCAGGAGCGAGGGAGAGCTCTGATATGTCAGATACGTTCAGGACAAATAGAGTGAGATCAAAAAGATTACAATTTATGTAACGGAGAGATACTGCGGGGGAGGGGGAAGACAGACTGGTCAAGCAATCCCATGATGCACTGCTAGGGGACCCACTTTCTTCCACTCTCTCCTCGTCGCTTGGCTTTCTTTTGTCGTTTGACCCTTTCCCTCCTCGACCCCTCCCTGTCTTTTCTTTCCCCCTCTTCACTCGCACATTCCCTGAGTGCCCTCTTCCCTCCTCTTCTTTCTCCTTCCCTTTCTCTCTCCATTCCTCCATGAGTCCTCGCTCCGCTCCGCTGGCAGTGCAAAAGCAGACACAGGCAGTCGTTGAGTGATGGCTACCCTCAGCCCGAGGGCCAGAACTGGGCTTAAAACAAGCCTCTCTCCACCTGTCCCCTTCTCTATCACCCCTCTCTCCACGCTGTCCCCTTCTCTATCACCCCTCTCTCCACGCTGTCCCCTTCTCTATCACCCCTCTCTCCTCGCTGTCCCCTTCTCTATCACCCCTCTCTCCACCTGTCCCCTTCTCTATCAGCCCTCTCTCCACCTGTCCCCTTCTCTATCAGCCCTTCCCTGCGCTGCTGCTGGGCGACAGCCGCGATTGGCCTCCATCCTCGTTGGCGCGGTCGAGCATGGTCGGGATCTTATTCAGCAGCCAGTGCTCGTCTGTGGGGAAGGCTTCCCTATGGAATGTGGCCTCACATCATGTGCTTTTTCCACGATTACACAATCCACCCCTCCGCCTCCTCTTCCGCTTTCTCCCCGTTGCTGGAGCTTTTAAGTCGACCATTTAGAGAAAGCGAAAGCTCCATAAAGCATTAATTACGCCCATAAAGCTTCTAATAGCTGTGGTTATTTACTACGTCCCGGAGAAGGGCTGTCTGCTGCCACGCATGCAGGCTGGACCGTGTGTGTGTACATGCCTATTTAATGTGTGTGTGTGCGCGTGTGTGTGCTCTCCGCACTGTAAATCGTACAGAACACCCTGCCCTGCTCTCCCTGCCATTTAAAGGCTATCCCTCTTTTTCAGCTTCAAACAGCCATGTAAACCTTCTCCTGTAAATCACTGGGACTGGGACTGTTTCTCAGGAGGATGGGAGCCAGAGTATACAGTAGGAGGTCGGATGCTCTTTAACGCCAACCAAAAAGCCATCATTATGGCGTGTTTGAGTTAGAGCACCAACCATGGTGTGGGTGTGTGTGTGAGTAAGAGGGTACTCAATGACTCACGCTCTATAGACTGACAGGCTTGTATAGGGTTGGGGGGGGATGCACTGTAAAAGCTGCCCTCTTCTTCTCATCAGTGCCATTGTCACAGACCTGTGAAGTTTAGTTAAACCCACAGACTGGTGTGTGTGTGTGTGTGTGTGTGTGTGTGTGTGGGGGGGGGGGGGGGGGTGGCAGAGTGTACAGAATGTGTACTCAGTGAGCACATTGTCTATGGACATATTGTCCCAATGCTGCTAAGGCAAAAAAAAAGAAAAAAAAGTTACATACAAGTTGTAGCACGTACGCACGCACACACACACACAAACACACAATTGGACATGGATGGATTGTCTGGTGTGTGGTTTCCAGGCATCAAGACTATGCAGAGTGTAATCAGAGCCATGATGGGTGAACCAGAGGATGACTGACCTCAGTATTAACAAAGAGACAGCAGGCTGCCCACCAGCAGAATCAGCAGTCAGGGGTGCTGCTTAGATGATATGCGTTATCCTCCCAGCCTTCTTATTTGTCACTTACCGGTATACTGTAACAGAGAGCACCTGCAGTATGACCAAGATGCAGGCGGTCCAAGACTTTGAAAGACGCGGCTCCTTCACAGGAAGTGAGCTGTACGTCGTGGCCAGGGGCCCAAGGTTCCAGGCTAACGCCGGGGCAGGAGTGAGTAACTCAGAGAGAAAGAGATACTTGGAGGAGAAAAGGGGGGAGTAGACGTTTCTCTTTCTTGGGAAGCCTCTTCCATCGCCCCTCCGTCTCTCCCTCCCTATTTATCTCGCCCCACCCCCCCCCCCCCCCCACCCCCCTCTCCCCTTCTGTCACTCTGTGAAGCCTGTCTGCCCTGGGTCGCGGTTACCCTGGCAACCGTGGAATGC